>NC_041393.1:135477146-135544730 GCF_002162155.2 Triticum dicoccoides | reverse complement strand
GGGCCACCGAAATTCTCGGTTACAATTTGAATTTGAATTTTGAATTCAATTTTTTTAATATTGTATAGATTAGTTCTGGACTCAGTTTTGTCACCAGCACCAGCCTGGTGCAGTGGTTAGGTAGTGTATGTATAACTGTTTCCTCGAGGTTGCAAGATCGAATCGCCACAGCAACAATTATTTTCACAGCTTCTTTCTTTTTATCATAAACATTGTTTAAAAACACGAGCAGCAATGGGACTCGAGCTCAAGACTTCAGAAAAAGCTAGGAAGGACACGCTTACCACTACGCCACAGCTCGCTATTTGTTTAAAATGAGTTCCTAAAGTATCTAAACCTAAGTACCAGAGTTTAACGATAATCCTACACCTACGTAGCTTTACGAAACGTTCTACGTAACCTTCCCAATAACTCTCTCGCCCCCCCTGATTTTCAGGTGGGCGGGGGCCCCTTCCTCCCCCTTCTCCAATCACAATTGTCCATGTGGCAGGTTACGTAAAACACGTAAAATTCTTTACGTGGATGTAGCATTACTCAGAGTTTAAATTCAAAAAGTTTGAAAAAATTCAAAAGAATTCGCTCGGTATGTAGGTTTCTCGTGGGGTGGCGAGAAACGCGGTAATCGGGCGGTATCCGAATATTCCGCCCGGTACCCAAAACCATGCCCCTGACTCCTCTTCTCAATGGGGGGAATGGCTTAGGGCTTCACCTGGGCGTAATGGCAAAGCTAAGGAGGGCTCATATGGTGCAGCATCTAGTAGCAACAACAGTTGGGGGAGCAATCGGGCTGGTGATAGTGAGAATGCAAAACAGGGAGTCCATGCTAAACGTAATCTACAGCCTGAGTTTGCCAGGTCAGTGGATTCCCACACTGGCGGGGGGGTCCAGACCACGTGAGGATAACTCTCAGACCACGGGCCTTCGCACTGGTGAGGGTAGCCGATCATACAGAGATGAGATTAATAGCCCGAACAAAGGGAGAAATAAGGATGATCCTCTACAACACAATGATTTGCGACATGGTTTGGAACAAAGGAGGGAGAAGGAGTATAAAAAAAGATTGTTTGATCAGTAGAATAACGGGGGGTGGGTCCAGAGAGATGGACAAAGGGACAGAAAGGGCAAAGAACATGTGGCATACTCACCACCGAATCGTGGGAACCAGGACCAGTGTGGTAGTTTTGGTGGGCGGCTGGAGACACACAATATGTTCAACACCTGGAGAGATGCAGTATGGGGACAGGGAGGCCATGGGAGCTCAAGATGGCATGGCTCGGTCGGCAGGAAAGAAGGAAGGTACGTCAGGAAGCCACGCCGGGATTATGTCCCACGTCAGAATAGTAATGATTAAAGAGGCATGGAGCAAGGAACTAGGAAGAGGGGACCAAAACAAGTGTGGATTGCCAAAGACGATCTAGACAGGCAGATGACCAGTGAAGCTTTCATTCGCGACACGAGACGCAAGACGTCTACAGTGTTTGATCGCATCTCGACACACAACAAGGCATCGGCGGACCCTGAGGACCAGGGCCGCCGGACGCAATGAATATTCTGGTCTGGAACTATACAGGACTAAGGTTGGACTCGACAGTAGGCGAATTACGAGACCTGATACGGTCCCACAACCCAGTGGTGGTATTTTGATGTGAAACAAAAAAGAAGGCGAGGGCTATGGACAGGCTGAAATGGAGCCTGGGGCTCACTAGTGGTGTTGCAGTAGACTGTGCGGGGTGAAGTGGTGGTTTGGCACTCTGGTGGAGAGAGCACATTCAGGTCAACGTGAGGCCGTGGAGCTAATATTTTATCGATGCAGAGGTAATGTGTGAGGGCAAGGCTGTAGAATTACTGGATTCTATGGGGAACCCCAAACAGAATTTCTAACAAGATCATGGGATGTGATTCGATACCCGTGCGCCCAGGATAATCTACCATGGATCTGCCTAGGTGAATTCAACGAGGCTCTTTTTCAGACGGATCAGCTTGGTGACAACCCTAGAAGCTTCTCACAGATGGAAGACTTCCATGACTGTCTCGCCGACTACGGCTTGGCAGATTTGGGTTTCTCAGGTAACCCATATACTTGGGACAATAAGCGAGACGGTGGGGATAATATTCAGGTTTGGCTAGACTGAGCCACATGCAATCATGGTTTCTTACAGATGTACCCGGAAATGGAAGTGGAGCATATAATAACTGAGGAATCGGACCACCAAGCTATCCTAGTGCGTGCGTAGGAGTCAGCTCCAAGGCGGTGCAATGGGGGTGAGCGGCCGTTTCGGTATGAGGAGGCATGGACTAGACACAAACAGTACGAGACAATGATCGAACAAGCCTGGGAGGCGGCAGGAACGGGAGATCAAGGGTTATCTGCTGCATGGGACAGGTTAAGCGCGATGACTGGATCCATGCAAAGGTGGGTGGGGGAGGTATTCGGATCCATTAGGCGACAGATTAAAACACTAAGGGTGCAACTCTTGGACGCAATAAATAGAGCTCTCTCTACCTGGTCTTCATTGGAAGTCCAAGATATAGAGGAGCAACTCAGGGAAATTTACGCGTGTGAGGAGATTATGTACCGACAGAGATCTAGAGTGGACTGGCTACGAGCGGGAGATCAAAACACTCAATATTTTCAGTAGAGGGCATCACATAGGAAGAGGAAAAATACGGTTAAGGCACTCAGGCGTGATGATGGCTCAAAGTGCATGGTTGATGAGGAGATGCGTAACATGGCTGCGACCTTTTTACGAGCACCTCTTCACTTCGGATGGTTCACGAGAGGCTAACACCATATTATAGAATATTGACCGTCTAGTCACTCATGACATGAACGAGAAACTCCTGGCTCCCATATCCGACGAGGAAATTGAGGCGTCACTATTCCAGATGGGGCCGACGAAGGCACCGGGACTGGACGGACTACCTGTTCTTTTTTATCAACGACACTGGTCGCTGGTACGTAATGATGTGTGTAGGGCGGTGAAGGACTTTCTAAATGGTGTGGCGGCGCCGGACTCTTTTAATGCCATGATTCATGATCCCAAAGTATAGCTCACCGGAGTTACTCTCACAATTCCGGCCCATAAGCCTATGCAACGTTCTTTACAAGATCACGACGAAGGTTCTAGCCAACAGACTGTAAGGTATTTTACCGATTCTTATCTCATAGGAGCAGAGTGCCTTCGTCCCGGGTCATTTGATCACGGAAAATATACTAGTGGCCTACGAATCGTTCATGCTATCCGCAAAAGGAAGAGTAAGAAACCGTTGTGTGCGGTGAAGCTAGATATAATGAAGGCATATGACCGTGTGGAGTGGTTATTTTTACAGCAGATAATGGAACAAATTGGTTTTGCAAATGATTGGATCTTGATGATCATGAGGTGCGTGAAGTCCGTTTCCTTCTCAGTTAACATGAATGGTGGATTGTCTAGAGGTTTCTCTCCCTCCCGAGATCTCAGGCAGGGTGACCCCCTCTCCCCCTATCGTTTCCTTTTCTGTGTTGAGGGCTTCTCTGTGTTACTCAAAAGAGCCCAACAAGAGGGAGAAGTGAAGGGCGTGACCTTTGGAGCACTCGCCCCATGTTACGCACCTACCTTTTGCGGATGATAGTATCGTTTTTCTGGAGGGAACACGGAGTAATATGGAGAAACGGAAAGAAATTTTGAGAAAATATGTGGAGGCATCAGGCCAACGCGTCAACTTGTAGAAGTCCTCTGTATTTTTTCGATAAGGGACACCGGGAGGAGGACAAGATGGAGCTGAAGGACACTTTGGGGGTCCATTCTGAGGCGTTGAGCGAGAGATATCTTGGGCTTCCAACACTGATTGGTAAATCCAAAGAGGGAACTTTTAAATATGTGACTGAAAGTGCGAAAGGTAAAGTAAGCGGTTTGAAGGGGCAAGGGCTGTCCAAGGTGGCAAGGGAAGTGTTGATCATATGGGGGCTTCAAGCTGTACCTACATACACCATGAGTTGTTTTCAGCTCACGAAGAAGATATGCCGAAACCTGACCTCAATATTCTCTAAATTCTGGTGGGCGGCAACGTGTGGTGAATGAAAGGTACACTGAATCTCTTGGCAGAAGATGTGTGTTTCGAAGAGGAATGGAGGAATGGGTTTTTGTGATCCAGAGGCCTTCAACCAAACTTTGTTAGCGAAGCAAGCATGGAGGATTCTGAAAGAGCCTACTTCCCTGTGTGCACGTGTGCTCAAGGCATGCTTGTGCGGACTCGATCATGACAGCTACAGCCCCATCGTCGGCCTCACACACTTTCGAAAGCATACTATTTGGGAGAGACCTGTTACGGGAGGGGCTTATTTGGCGAATAGGCAGCGGGTGTGCTGTGAACATCCACTACGAGAACCGGATTCCATGAGCTGGAAGCATGAGACCCCTTGGACAAATTTTTGTGGCGGGTGTAACCAAGGTAGCTCACCTGATGACGCCGGATGGAAGAAGCTGGGATATGGGTATGGTGACGATGTTCTCTAATGATGATGCGGCCGATATCTAGCAAATTGCCATTGGAGGCTAGGGTACCGAAGACTATCTTGCTTGGAACTACACGAAAAAAGGACATCTTCTCTGTTAGATCTGCTTATCATCTCAGGAAGTCTTTGGATAGTGCGAGGACCAGACAACTGGAGGCTTCGAATTCAGTGGCGAAACATAGAGGATATATGGCGTTGTGAGACACTAACGCGCCGCCCAAGGCCAAAATTCATATGTGGAGGATGATCCAAAATGGACTAGCTGTGGGGGCTGAGTTGCACCATCGACGGATGAAACCAGGAACTTTTTGTGTTGCGTGTGGACGGGAAGAAATGGTGCTTCATCGATTTTGGTCATGCCAACATTCCATACAGTTCTGGCAACTTCTATGCTTGGAGAAGGGAGTTATGGTGGCAACCCCACCGAGTCCGACCGACTCCCAGAGCGCCTTAGCTCGCTGGCTTCTGGATTGGTTTGCTGACGCGCCTGACGAGGAGAGGGGAGCGATGATTCAAGCGACGTATGGCCTATGGTTGGCGCGAAACGAAGTTAGAGATGGGAAGAGAATCTCTCTGCCACATGAAATCATAGCCAAGGTAGTGGCTCATATGAGCAAATGGAGGGCTATTCCTGTCCATGCTGAAAACAAGCCACATGGGGGGGCTCAGATCAAGCAAAAGGTGGCAACCTCCCGAGGATGGTTGGCTCAAAGTTAATTCTGATGGGGTTGTCTCAAAGTCAGGGGGAAAGGGAGGAGCTGGAGCGGTGATAAGGGACCGAAATGGCGCCTTCAGAGCTGGACCGTGTCACCATTTCCGAGGCATTGTGGACCCTGAGATGCTGGAGATTCTAGCCTGTAGACGTGCCTTACAAGTGGCTCAGGAGGTCAACACAGAGAAGGTACATGTCGAGCTGGACTCTCAAAAGGTGGTATAGACGCTCAATCATCCACATAAGGAGATGTCAAGTGCAGGTCCGTGGATACAGGAACTCAAGGCGATGTTGTCTTCGTTTGCTAGGTTTAAGGTTTCATGGGTTCGTCGTTCAGCTAATGTTGCCATGCATAGATTAGCTAGAGTTGGTGCATAGATCACCCCAGACTATGTGCTTAATGTAATATCGGACGAGATTCCGAATGCTCTCAATTAAATAAATGCGGCAACGTTGATCCTCAAAAAGACTCTGGTGCGGCGATTTTTTTATTTTTCTTTTGCTTGTGAAAACAAGAGGCTGAGGCCCCTCCTTTTTGTGCATGCTACGAGTTGGCCAGCTGATCTTTTCAAAAGATCCGCCGGTTCATGAGCCGTCCGATCTATATTGCCCACCGTACGATCCTTCTTCCCAACAAGAGCTTTATTTCAGAAACATCGGTGAAATTTCCAAATCAGACGAGCTCGTACCCTGCGTCTCCGCAACAACAGCGATGTTTCAAAAAAATTGCAACATAGACGATTTAGAAACACCGACAACTGTGCAATTTGGCGAGCTCACAGACCCACATCTCTACAACAACAATTATGTTTCAGGAAAATTGCAACATCGGCGATGTTTCAAAAACACCAGTGACTTTATAATCCGGCGAGCTCGCGTCATCAGCTTGCTCCGCGGCACGATTTCGTCCCACCGAGGTGGTCCTTGTGAGCCTCGCCGGTCGGCCAGCTTGCTGAAGACACTGATGGTTGCCCCTGTGGTAGTGGTGGATCAGTAGTATGGCAGCGGTGGCAAGGGTTCGACGGCGGGGAGCCGAGCTTCGGCAAGGCCATCCATGGTGGCGTGCTAGAGGATGGGAGCCCATGAGTTAGGCTGGTCGGAATGGGAGCATCATAGGTAGTATCATGCATGTCAACTAAGCAAATTGTTGAGGTGGTATAGAATTAAATGAAGAAAGAGAGGGTTGAGTATCATATCATGATACCGTATCATACTAAATATTGTGCTACTATGTGTTGCAATAAATGGAGACATCCATGATACTAACATATGATAGTGTGCACTACAGATATAGTACCATACACTAGTATCATATACATGATAGTAGTAGTATATGATACTCGTCATTACGACCAGCCTTAGGCAGCCTTGGCGGCTGGTAGGTGAGAAATAAATAGATGAAAGAGAGAGGGGGAGTCAATGTTGGGGAAATAACTGGACGAGAATCATCGGTGGAGATAAGGATAATAAGAGGAAAAGCAGCCCACAAGCCCATGTTGCAACTGCAACATGATCCATGTTACAATCGTGGCTGAAGTTCGTGGCTGAAGTTCCAAAGGGACATGCGTGATGCGTCACGCGCGTGAGGCGGCGGACGACGCAAGGAAAATCAATCGGGTAAACGCTAGCGTTTTCTCTCTTTTTTTGACTCAAAAACTTGGGGATCTTTCGGCCGAGGTACCATTGCTAACTAGAGTATGCACTAAAACAGTGGCAAACTACATTACAAGGACATAAATAGAAGTAGTACTCTACTATGAGCTAAGGCTATCTCTAGCCGATGACATAAAAAGTTAAGGAGTGAACGTCCAAATAAACGTTAGTGAAGTATTTTTACGTCACTAAATTTTGTTCGTTTATTACTGATCCCTTAAATATAGTGGAGTAATTTTTTTTTGCCAAATTCATTTCATTTTCGGCCACCGAACTACTTTTTTATTTTATTGAATGACATCTTGATACACGGTGTATATAATTCACCAATTCTTCGCTAAGAAAACCGATATAAAGTAAACTATAAGAAAAAAAATACACACTTCAATAAAAAAGTAACTTTCATAACTACTCCGACTAGTTGGATTAATAATTTATCTCTGTCTTCATTCTGAACATTGTTAGATTTCTCAATTGGCTTCTCGAGGTTGCACACTTCTTTCTTCTCCGCCTCCATACAATAGGACATTGTGTCGTCTCTAGTCTCGTCTCTAGTCTCTAGCAAATAGTGCACGGACATCTAGCAAATCTCTCGCTATCAATAGATCGATGTACTCTTCTTCCCAATATCAAAACCTGCATCCATCCTACACACAATTTTAAACAACAATAAGCTACAAATTGCGACGAATACGAAGAACAACCGCACGAACAAACACTTACCCTGTTCTTTTCGCACTTGAAGAACACACATTTGGGATGTTTCGGCGTTCTTGAAACTCGGCCCAGCACCAGCCGTGGCCGCTGGTCACACTTAATGACCGATAGCGGGGAGCTGACGAGCTGCTGGGCTGGTGCCGAGCCCAGCCCACGGTTGCCGTGCGTAACTGTGTCGGTGGCCAGTCGACCAGTGATATCTGAGTGCCTAGGGGAGGAGGCCATACCGAGATGCGCCAGTGAATCGTTGCAGGGGCTGCGCTAGTCTGTACCCCTCGAATCCATCCAAAACGCGACGGCGCCATTACCTGGATGCGTCGAATCCAGCACCAGTGGTGAGGGCCATATTGTTGATTTAGCCGCCTATGACGGCGAGAGAGGCCTAAATCCAGGTGGGTGAAAAGCGCACAGGGTCCTACGAAGTGTCGGCAGGGGCGAGTGGTTGCCGGCGAAGGCGGGAAGGGAGGCACCGGAGTAGATGCGGCACGGTGGTGGGGTGGGTGCGGACGAGGGGTGAAGCTTTTTTGCACGGGCGGGTAGTAAAAATAGGTGTCCCCAAAGTCGAAAAGAAAATTTTTTACTCTATCCGGATTAGAAGATCGACTAGATATCCATCAAAGAAGTAAAACTGAGATTTTACTCCTCTATGACTTTTTAGGGGCCGGCTAGAGATGCTCTAAGAAGGAAAGAATGGCGTGCTAGCTCACCGGCAGCCTCATCAGATTTGGCGCATTGGATGTGTTAGTGGAGGGGGATGTTGCGCGGTCGTCGAGCCGACAACGAGAATGTGTCCGGTGAGCTTGAGTGCCTCCACCGCCGGTGACGAGGCAGCCAACTATGCTCCCTGCCGCCAGATCTAGCCGGCGTCAGCCGGGTTAGGCTTAAAAGCATCTCCAATAGAACATGTAAAACAGGAGATGGAAAAATTTACATCTCCAAAAAATGCTTTTTGCAAAGGGGCCAACTCCAATGCATGATACAAAATGAAGATGTAAAAAAGCAACTGTAATAAAACATGTAAACTAGAGATGTAAAACCGGCCGTCGGTCGCGCGGCTATTGTTCGGCCGTTGTACGGCCGTATTTGCACATTCAGTTTTTATAATTTTACCAACAAAAGTGCATCATTAACCATAGTTCAAAATCCTACAAGGAAAAGTCAATTGTCTCAAACAAAGTTCTTGGTCTAACAAATGAAAATGCACATAAACATCACTCAATTTGCGTCCGCTTCGTTATCAGTAGTGCCATTGTGGATGGTGGTACGATCATCATTATCAATGGCTTCTTTGTCGACGTTTTCATGCGTTAAAGTCTCGTTGCCATGAACTTCACAGGAAGCACCTTCATTGCCATCTCCCATGCCGCTCATGTTGCCACCGAAGCCACCTCCCATGCACAAACGAATAGACATACTCACATACACGTAATCAACTTCACATTCTATTGGAATTGATAATTGAAACAACAAACAAATGCACAAACGATTTTCTTTACCTTTGCGACATATCATCGAACACGTTGGATGCCGTTGCCGTCGGCATGGCCACATCTTCTTCCATGGCCGGCGATGGCGGTGGAGAAGGTGGATGAGGAGCTCCGTGGCCGGAGGAGGACGCTGAGGTCGTCAGCGGCTGTGAATCCTCCGCCGCAGCCGCATTCGGCTTCGAAATTTTGGCCGGTCGAGGTTGGTTCGCTGCCGGGTTGCGCCCCCGCGCCGCCGGCCGCTTCACGCCTTCACCGCGTGGCTTGGCGGGCGGCTCCTACTTTTTAGGCGCCTCTGGCTTGATGGCGACCGGTCGGGGTGGGGCAAATCTGGGACGCCGGCATGGCGGCGGATGCCAAATTGGGGAAAGTTGGTGTGGAAGCGGCGACCGCAGCGAGATGGGTCAGGGCACCGGCGACGGAGTCTGAGAAGGCGGCTGGGTCATCGGCTTCAGCCATGGCGGCGGTGGGAGGCGGGAGGCGGACGGGCGGCGATCGGGCAGGAGGCAGACGAGCGGCGGTCACGCGGGAATGAAAAGAAATGACGCTGTATACATCTTCTATTGGAGATGCTCTAAGCATGCACATGATGTACTTATAATTTTAGTTTGACATCTCGCCAATTCGCCATGGTTAGTTCATCAGTACAACAACAGCAATAATTGCTGATCATAATAATCCAGATCTACAATTTGGACCCCAACAGCACCTACACATTTCCTTGGACCGTAAATTACTCAGACTACTCATGAACATGAATCAGAGCGTAAGCGTGAGACAGTTACAGGAGGCTGCGTCGCCGTCGGGCCGGTTGTAGGGGACGGCGCGAGCGGCGAGCCTTCCCTTGCGCTTCTCCATGAACCTCTGCAGCGACGCTTTCCTCGCCATGGGCAGGTCGCCGTCGGCCGCCTCGCAGTACCCTCGCGTGGTGCCTGAGACAGCAGCGACACGGAGCAGCTCGGCCGCCCTGTCGTCCGGGACCTCGTCGAGCACCAGCACCTGCCCGCCGTAGAAGATGGTCATCTGCGCGCTCGCCGGCGCAGGACCCACCGCGTGCTCGTCTTACGCGGGCACTTCGGCTCCGGGCATGAGGGGGAGGACCACCGTGGCGGCCGGCCGCGCGTCCGTCGCCTTGATGCAGCGGCTGAGAACGCCGCACGCTGCGGCGAACCGTCGGCTCTGAGCGCTCCCTGACACCGCCATTCTTGGCGCTCGATCGATGGGCCCCTCTGTACGCTCTCGAACCCCTGTCGATCGGCTCTGGCTCTGCCAGTTGATCGGGTGTTGTGTTGGTTGGAGGAAGGAGATTGATGGACTGGAGATGGTTAGATGGGTTTGATTTATAGGAATCGGGCTTGTCCTGTTGGCTGTTGCTGTCAAGCGTGGGGACGTGGGGTGTTTCTTTCTGGCCGTCTCTGGCACGAAGAACACGTGCTGGTCTGACAGGATGATAGTTTCAACGTGGGGGCACGTTCAGTTGTTAATGCCGCGGCACCGCGGCAGGCGGCAGGTAAAGAGAATGATGCAGCGGCTCCCTCCCATTCCCGCTGCCGACTCCCGCGGTAAATGTATCCGGCGTCCTGAGTATAAACTAAAACCGTGTCAAACTGTTGTGTCCCCTCTCACATTTATTCGATTAACTCCAAGCTCTGAAGTAGTTTTGGAGGACTTGGGTAGCAGAGGAAGAACAGAGAAGGAGGATCCAGGGAGGAAGAAGGGGAATCGGGGAAGAGATTACAGCCAATTGACAACTCATGCCTCACCCCACACGCCACACTGCACAAATTATAGGCCTAAGTCACAGCAGCCAGTTGCTGGGTCGAACCGATGGTTGGGCTTCTTCCTTTGTTTGGGACTTGATGGCCTGAGTCCACTTGGGTCGTTGGTCGCAGTAGCCAGGGCCGTGACATCCCCTTCTCTTTCAGAAACGGCTTGTCCCCAAGCCGCATCGCCCGGGAATCGACTGCGTACCTCGAAATAGTCTTTCCTTGTAGCTAGCGATGCAGGCTGATCTGACCACTTGATGAGGACTTGGGTATGGAAGCGTCACCACGCGCCACCAGCGGGCGGTGAAGAACTGCCTCTAGAACAGACGGAGTTGTATGTGAAGGAAGAGGTTCTGGCAATTCCGGCGTAGCTTCTGTGGTAGGTGGCAGTGCTCCACGCAACAACGACACGTGCAATACCGGATGCACCTTGCTCGACGATGGAAAAAATGTTTGTGATTAGCACAGATGGCAACCGATGTTTGCACGTATGGCTGGAGTTTGAGGAACACCCAGTCATTCACGGCAAAAACCCTCTCCGAAATGTTTCTTATCAGCCTGATCTTTCATTCGTTGCCGAGCTCGCTCCAAATGTTGCTTCAGAAGAATTAACATCAATGATATTTCATGGATCCAAACCGCCAAGTCAGCCGGGGCTCCAACAGATGCATCCATAATACAAAGTGGAGAGGTGGATGGCCATATAACATTTCAAATGGGGAGAGGTGGATGGCCATATAACACTTCAAATGGGGAGATGTGGATGGCCATATAACACTTCAAATGGGGGAGAATCCAACGTGGAGTGTTGAGATGTGTTGTACCAGAATTCCGCCAAATGGAGCCAATGGAACCACTGGTGAGGACAAGCGTGCACGAAACAACGCATATAAGCTTCCACACATTGATTGACCCGTTTCATAGTCCCATCAGTCCGCGGATGGTAAGCTGACGACATCCTGAGCTCAGTGTCTGCTTGTTTGAATAGTTCCTTCCACAAAGCACTGGTGAATACCCGATTTCGGTCAAAAACAAGTGCATAAGGTAGGCCGTGCAACTTGTAAACATTGGTCATGTACGCTGTAGCCACTTGCAGTGTAGTGAAAGGGTGTGATAAGGGTATGAAATGAGCATATCGATTTAATTTGTCCACCAACACCATGATGCATGAGTGTCCTCTGGATAGGGGGAGTCCTTCGATAAAGTCCAGTGTCACCATCACTACAAAAAAAGACACATCCGTGACATTTTGGGCCGAACGATTTTTTTTCTGCCATGCTTATGACACTTCTATGATGATAGTTATGACAAAATCCGGTATCATCATAGATGTGGTGGGCTCCTACTTCTATGACAAACAATCATGACAAAAAATGGGCTTTTCGTCCTGGGCAGCCGGAGACGTGGCTGCATGACATTCTTTGGCCCGTCCATGACGGAAAAAACCATGTTAGAAGCGAGGGCGAGGAAAATATCGGGGAGTTCCCGGTTACGGTGGGTGGTCGGGCCAAGCGATGCACAGAGGGATTGCGCGTTTCTCTCGTATATGTACGCGCGTGGGTGTGAGGCGTTGGACTCTAACTGAACCTGAGCGAGGTGTTTGCCTACTGAACCCGAGTGATTGCACTGGCTACGCGTTACTGAACCCGAGCGATCAATCGATCCATGTCTGTTAACTGAACCCGATCGAGTGATTCCTTCACTACTGCTGCTAACTGAAGATGATCGAACCTGCTACCTCTTGATGAACAGTTGAGCGTTGTTGGGGGTTGGATGAACAGTTTTCGGCGGGGGTTTGATGAACAGGATCCCGTGGTAGTAGAGGTCATTGCCGCTGGATGAACATGACCCCGATCGAGCCGGTTGGGGGTGGATGAACAGGACCCCGTGGAGGCCTAGTTGAACTGTAGCCGGTGGAGGCCTGGATGAACAGTAGCCCGTGGAGGGCTGGTTTAACAGTAGCCGGTGGAGGCTGGATGAACATGAGCCCATGGATGAACAATAGGTGGTGGAGGCAGGAGGGAGACGCCGTGGATGAACAGTCGCAGGTGGAGGCTGGAGGAGGTCGGCGGTGGATGAACAGTAGCCCGTGGAGGCTGGAGCGAGGCAGTAGACGGTGGATGAACAGTAGACCATGGAGTCCTGTTTTGCGATACGCCACACCCCTCTCGATGAACAGGACCCCCGTTTCGACCGTAGGAGGTCGAAGAGAAGTATGTTTTCCTCTATTTTGCGGTACACCACACCCCCGATCAACAGGACCCCGTTTCGACCGTAGGAGGTCGAAGAGAAGTCTGTTTCCTCTGTTTTGCGATATGCCAGACCCCTCCCGGTGAATAGGATCCCGTTTCGACCATAGGCGGTTGAACAGAAGGCCATTTCCTCCGTTCTGTGGTACGCCAGGCCTCGTTTCGGCTGTTCCGTCCAAATCGGTTGGCTCTCGATGAACATGACGCATTTCGTTGCCTCCCGATGAACACGACGCAATTTTTCCGTTCTGACCCAGCCGATTGGATGCCGATGAACAAGACGCCGTCGTTGTACGCGTTTGAGACCCCGCCCATATGTACGTACCTAGCTGTATTTACCTTCTTACACTACACGGAAATTTACTAGGTGACATGGCAAAAATTTCAGGAACACAGCAGATTTGACGTTGTGGTCCATGGCAGTTTCTACACGAACTGTTCTAAATCAAGTGTGTTATCCTCAACAACAACAACAACAACAACAACAACAACAACAACAACAACACAACAAAAACAACAACAGCAACAACAACAAGCTGCAGGGGCGCACGAGCGGCGAGAAAAAGAGGGAAGACAATCTTGACAAGCTCCATCGCATAGGCCGCACCACCAGCCTCCCTCACGATCGTCTCAATCTCCCGCTCGCCTCGAATCCGTCCCAAGAAATGGCCACCTTGCACTAGCCCCGGGCCGGTCTCCTCCTCCGCGCGCCACTCCAGACAGATCCCCATCAAGCAGTGGCTGCCCCGAGCCTCCTCCCTGGCTCAAGCTGATAGGGAAATGTGGGCTATGCATTTATGCTTCAACACTCCCTCCTCATGCGTGGCTCGCTCAGGCCAAACATGAACCGAAAGTGGGCTGCAATTTTTTATTTTTAAATTGCGTCAGCCGGGTCTTGAACTCAAAACCTCTTACCTTCGATACCATGTAAAACTGCACGCATCAGACAGTTCACCCAAAAACTCAAGCTGATAGGGAAAGGGGGCTATGCATTTATACTTCAACACTCCCCACAGATCGACGACAACATGCCTCGGGTTCATGGCGATGGGGTGGAATCGGGCGCCGCGCCTTCTAGCTTCGACTGGCAGCGGATGGTCGGGCTCCAACAGTAAATTACCTTGAAGATGGGAGAGGATGCTGGGAGAGCATGGGGTGGAGAAATGGAGATGATGAGGAAGTGTAGTGAGTGGGTTGGGGAAGTCATAGGATCCAAGTGGGTGCGTTCGCCAGGTTCCCTGCCCCAGTGAACGCGAGCATGCTGCCGATGTGGCAGAGAAACGTGCACCAAGATTAGTACGGACAATCTAACAGTCATTACGGTGTTCGCTAGGGAAGCCGAAAAATCAAACGTTCCCAGTTCTACTCCCTCTGTTTCGATTTACTCGTCGTGATTTTAGTTCAAATTTAAACTATGGTGGTGTAACCTTTCGCTCAATACTCAAATCTACAATTGAAGCATCTGAGGCTGCATCAATCGAGGATACACGACATAAGGAATTGTTAGATCCACGACGAGTAAATTGAAACGGAGGGAGTAATTGCCAATTGCAGGTGTCTGCGAGCAAAGCATGTCCAGCTCCGGCCAAGTGGGAGCTCGCTGGGGGCTCGGCAGAAATGAATTACGCATGCTTGCTAATTGCCAGTTGCAGGTGTCTACCAGCAAAGCGTGCCCAGGTCCAGCTGCCAACATGGCCAAGTGGGAAGCAAAGGCAAGCGTGCGCATGACGTACATGTACTATAATTCGCCATCATCAGTTCATCAGAACAACAACAATAATTTATAAATTTCACAGCGACGGACACAGGCTACTCTTCTAGTTCTATGCATGAATGCGGATCAGAGCGTCAGCGTGAGATGGTAGCAGGACGCGTCGCCGTCGGGCCGGCTGTAGGGGACGGCGCGAGCGGCGAGCCTTCCTTTGCGCTTCTCCATGAACCGCTGCAGCGACGCCTTCCTCGCCATGGGCAGGTCGCCGTCCCCTCGCGTGGTGCCTGCTGCGGCAGCGACACGGAGCAGCTCGGCCGCCCTGTCGTCCGGGACCTCGTCGAGCACCAGCACCTGCCCGCCGTAGAAGATGGTCATCTGCGCGCTCGCCGGCGCAGGACCCACCGCGTGCTCGTCTTGCGCGGGCACTTCGGCTCCGGGCATGAGGGGGAGGACCACCGTGGCGGCCGGCCGCGCGTCCGTCGCCTTGATGCAGCGGCTGAGAACGCCGCACGCTGCGGCGAACCGTCGGCTCTGAGCGCTCCCTGACACCGCCATTCTTGGCGCTCGATCGATGGGCCCCTCTGTACGCTCTCGAACCCCTGTCGATCGGCTCTGGCTCTGCCAGTTGATCGGGTGTTGTGTTGGTTGGAGGAAGGAGATTGATGGACTGGAGATGGTTAGATGGGTTTGATTTATCGAAACTGCTGTGCAGCCGATACTGCACAGACGACATACAGCCGAACGACATATCCAACGGTGCACCGGTGCTGCTGCCGTGCGACGTATGGTGTGATCTCCAGCGTCGTCCACAAATCGTCTATTAGCGTCGTGTGTATAGCAGTGCTGTTGATTTATAGGAATCGGGCTTGTCCTGTTGGCTGTTGCTGTCAAGCGTGGGGACGTGGGGTGTTTCTTTCTCGCACGAAGAACACGTGCTGGTCGACAGGATGATAGTTTCAACGTGGTGGCTAAGGGTCCTAGTGGTGGCCCTCGTGCTGCACGTTCAGTTGTTAATCCGGCGGTGGGCGGCAGGCAGTAGGCAGAGAGATTAGAAATTGCTGGCTGCCGACTCCGGTGCGGCGATCATCGATACAAGAGGCCCCTCGGCAAATGTATCCGGCGTTTGGTTGCCAACTAGTACTCCTCTCT
Source organism: Triticum dicoccoides (assembly GCF_002162155.2). Taxonomy (NCBI): domain Eukaryota; kingdom Viridiplantae; phylum Streptophyta; class Magnoliopsida; order Poales; family Poaceae; genus Triticum; species Triticum dicoccoides. Next base: position 135,528,794 of record NC_041393.1, on the reverse strand, counting down.
CTCACACATACATTCGTATCCAGACAAATTAAAAGAAAAAACAAACCGGACCGCACAAACATTGCTAGTACACAGTAAGCCCGAATATCCGCGTGTCTGTTGATCAAACGGTTGAACAGGTGAATGAGCGACTAAGTTTTTTTACCGGAGCTGGTACCTACAGGTGCAACATCCACCATTGCTGCTGTTTTGGAGATTGGCGCCCCTTTTTGTTGTATAAGAGACATGAATAGAATACACGGGAATACATGTGAATCTTTGCATGCACTTGTCAGCTTTTGTTAGGAGAGAGAAAAAATGTACGACAAGACCAGTTGCATGCAAGTTAAATATTCCCTCTCTCTCCAACAAAATACTTCCATTTATTCGCAAAAAAATACTTTCATTTAATTTCATTGTGAAATCTTGGATCATGGATACCTTTTTAATGACAACTCCTATTTTGAATTTTTTATATATATTTGAATTCCTAGCAAGAAGAGTTTCAGAACAAGATCAATTATGGATACATCCGGACTAGCTTTAATTTAGCTGATTTTTAAAAACATATTTCACTCAAATTGAAAAGCATATTTCACTCATCTTTTTTAGTTGATTCTAAATAACAATTCACTCATTTAAAAAAAGTATGAATTCACTCAGTTGAAAACACAGATTTCACACATTAAAAAAACATATTTCATCCATTCATTTCGAAAACTGATTCACTCATTTTATATTACAGATTTCACTGCTTTAAAATAATGCATGCATATTTAAATTGTATAGTTTCATATTTCACTTGCAGTTATATTTCCTAAATATCAGTTTCACAATCAGGAGTAAGCAGCTTCACGAACATAATCAATTTCACACATTGGAACAATCTATTTCATAAAATTGGTTTCATTGAATTCAAAAAACCTATTTTAGATAATTGAAATAACTCATTTCGTAAAACTGATTTCACTCATTACAAAATATATCTCAAAAACTAATTCCACTTTGTATTTATGAAATATATTCAAATGTATTTCAATCAACTCAAAAGTTAGTTTCAAACGTTTGAAATATAAATTTGAACTTGAAATAAGTGACATTTAAGTGAAATGAAATTTGAAATAAAAACTGGTTTTCACTAATTTTAAATTTGAAAGAGTTGATTTTCACACAATGAAACACAAGTTTTGAAAAATAAGTGATTTCGACTGTTTCACTGATTCAAATATGATTTCACTCATTAAAATAGATATTTCACTTATTTGTAAACACTGGTTTCACTTATTCAAAACACATATTACTTTGAAATAATTGAAATCTATGAAATTAGATTTTTGAACCAAGTGAAATCTATGAATAGATTTACTTTTTTGAAATGTGTGAAACAATTATTTTTAAAACTGCAATACGTTTCATATATTTGGAAAATACAACTTCCGTATACTTTAACTAACCAAAATTACTCATTGAAACAATCGATTTCACATATTTGAAATAACTCATTTCATAGTTTTATAGTTTTTCACATATTTTAGTTAATTGAAATATGGTTTGAATCGTTAAATTTAGACCACTTTCAAATGTATCAAAGATTGATCTTGTTTTGAAGGACCCACTAGTACCTTTCAATAACAATTCACTCATTTAAAAAATATGGCCAGGATTTGAAATATATATAAATTATTCAAAACAAACTTTTCGTTTGAAAGATGTGAATGATTGAAATTATCACAAGATAATTAAAATCCATGAATTTATAGGGTGAGAGGTGTGTCCGTGTCTGTGTCATGCATGCACTTTTGTAGGACCCACTAGTACCTTTCAATGACCAAAACACATGCAAATAGTACTCATGTCAGATAAAGCTGTCACAGTAAAACAGAGAAATACCAAACCACATGCAGCCGAATAGAAGAAAATACCGAACGCAGTGCGCAAATCACAAAGCAAATCAACCGTGGATATCTCACTGGCACATACCGACAACAGTAAAATTGACTTTCCGGGTGAATGAGGCCATAATTGTTCAGCTAGCTAAGTTTTTGCAAAATTGAATCTAAAACAAGTAATTTGATATGAAGGTTGCATAAACTACTCCCTTCGTTCATAAATATAAGACCTTTTAAAGATTTCACTAAGAACTACATACAGATGTACATAGACATATTTTAAACTGTAGATTCAATCATTTTGCTCCATATGTAGTATATAATGAAATCTAAAAAGTCTTATATTTAGGAACCGAGGGAGTAAAAGAGTGGCAAACTAAATAAGCTAATAGGACATAAGTAAAAGTACGGTACTATGAGGTAAAAGGAGAGAATGGCGTGCTAGCACTCCGGCAACAATTTTAGCGTAGACAGTACAGACGCAGACGCTTATACATACGCACATGCACTCGCTCATAGGAATGCGCACACACACACCTTAATCTAATAAGCACCTCTGAAAGACTAAATGCCATGATGGAGAAGAAGTGTCAACGGAATTTTGCGATAATACTTGTAACTTTGGGATTTTAGGGGGAAAGATGCACATGAATGATCTAGGTATGGGATTCATATGAGAATTTTACCTAGCTTCTAGCCCTCTGTTTGAGAGGTAATACTCTACTCTTGCTTATTGTTTTTATCATGCCCCGTATAAAGAAGAATACAATGATTGTATAAGTGTGTGATCGTAGAATGATTTGTTGTGCATGGGTGCCCTGACCTATTCCCTCCGTCTCATAATATAAGATCTTTTTTTACACTAGAGTATTATGTAGGGTTGACGATACTACGACGGCTGAGGTGGCCACACCGTTGTAACGGCAGATTGAACTTGCACTAAAGCGATGACAACCGTTAAATTATATGAAGATAGGACGGCTCACAACAGTGTACAGATTTGGGGAAATGGAGAAATGGGCCTCTTGGCTGCATGGGCTAGCTGTTGCGTCTGGGTAATAGATAGAAATGAGCCCCTCGAGCTACTAGGTAGAAATGGTTTTAATCGTGTTCTAATTTTTTCTTTTGAAATAGCTTTTGATTTTTATATTAAACCAATTCAATATAAAAAATCCTACAAAAATTGAAATAGATCCAATATAATATTTGAATCTTAGGAAAAATATTACCAGCACAAATATTGTTTAAATTACATATAATATCTTTATAAACTCCATTTTGGCCTGTGTAAATATTCCCTAAAAATAAATTCAGGATTATAGTAATTTCTAAAATATCTTTGAAGTCTGAAAAATATTAGGCAAACAATATTCAAAGTGTTTAAAACCTACTACCTCCGTCCTGGTTTATAAGCCCCCTTGTTATTTTCTGCCAAAATTTGACTAGTGGTTTAACTAATAAAATATTAATGCATGTCAGCAAAAATTATATCGATGGATTCGTATTAGAACATAGTTTCCTATTATATTATTTTTAATGATATGCATTAACATTTTGTTAGTTAAATTTAAGGTCAAAATTTGGCACAGAATACAAAAGGGACTAGTAAATCAGGACAAAGGTAGTATTATTTCAAATAAATAATATTATCTTCTCTCTTTGTTATTTGAGTATCTTAAAGATCCAATTTAAAATCCAAAAGTAAATATTTGGCAATGTCCTTTTAATCCCTCTCAATTCACTATTCATTTAAACTCCAAATGTTTCAAATCGTAGTCAAAATTAGGTAATCTCAAGCAATACAATCAAGTTTTAATTAATTATACTTAAATAGCTAACATTCCAATATTTAGAATTTTTCGATGTTACACCAGCTTAGCAACGCCGTTTCCTTTTTGATAATATCGGCATGCCTATGGACTCAATGTGATTTCAAATAACTAAAATATAATAGCTACCTATGGACTTAGTGCGGTCTTAAATCACTAAAATATAGAAGCTAAGTCCTTTGCTTGTCCAACACTTGTCTTCATGCAGATTTGTCGGGATCACATTTCATCTGGTTTGTTGCACAATAATGGAGTTCAACATAAGTTTCCTTAGATATGTTGACATTGATTATAAAGAATCATTGCCGGGATTAAGTGCACTTTCATTTTAGGACAACCAATAATTCATGGGGGCGGAAGTGTCATACCCATACGCAAAGGTAAATTGGGCTTGGCAGTCATGGGTCGTGGGCCAGCCACAATGGACTTGGTATGGGATTGGAGGCTACAAGAGGCGAGCAGTGGCAAGAAAAGAAGGCATTGAACTGATAGATTAGGCTTCGCCTTCTTCCTCCTCCAGTACTTCTTTTTGTACCAGACAAGTGTATCATCTCATGCTCCTCTACCTTTGATATTTTCTCTTCCCATCCTTGACTCTCTTCTCTGGATTGTACCTCCTGCTGGAATTTTTGTCTATTTGGGCCTATCCCAATAGCAGTTTCAGAAATTCCTAATAAATCCTAGAGGCCCACGCAGCCCATTCGTGCAAGGCAAGAGGTGGAACTAAAGTTTAGTCCCACATTGCTAGTTTAGAGGGAGTTGGACCTCTTTATAAGGGAGGCTCTGTCCCCACTTGTATGAGCATGAGAACAATAGGGACATCCACGCGCACTCCTCCTCCGCCGCCGCGTCGCGGGTTGCGGGAATGAGCCGTGAAACATTTTTCGTAGTGGACACTGAATCCGAACGGGGTGCCTCTTCGGCTGAAGTCCGTTCGCTTTGTCTCCCCCTCTTCGTTTCGCCTCCCGTCGCCGCCCTCTCGCCTCCTTCTCTTGCGCCTATAAAAGGGAGGTCGCTCCTCTCAGAGAGACGCACCAGAACTTGTCCTTCCTCTCGCCACTGGTTCCAATCTTTGAGCTGCTGCTGTCTTCCTCATCCCGGCTTGCGGCGTGCACCGCGAGTCGGGACAGTAGGCCTTCGAAATCGCACCTCTTTGAGTCCTATACGGGAGAAGGGTGATAAGGTTTTTGGGGAGCGCTCTGCGCGACTACTGACTTCTTCATCACGGACGCCCCGGACTCCGACGACGACTACTTCCCCGACGTCGACAACCTCCTCGACGACATGGAGGACACCGACCCCAAGTCTAGTGCCTCTGCTCCGGCTGCTGTCCAGTACGTGTTCTTGTTTTTCCTGTTAGAGGTCCTTGTCGGTGTCAAAACCGGCAGATCTCGAGTAGGGGGTCCCGATCTGTGCGTCTTAGGCTAATGGTAAGAGGAGGCAAGGAACACAATGTTTACCCAGGTCCGGGCCCTCTCGATGGAGGTAAAACCCTACTTCCCGCTTGATTGATATTGATGATATGAGTAGTACAAGAGTTGATCTACCACGAGATCGTAGAGGCTAAACCTTAGAAGCTATCCTATGATGATAATGATTGTGATCGTCCCTTTAAGGACCAACCTCTCCGGTTTATATAGACACCGAAGAGGGCTAGGGTTTACACGGAGTCGGTTACAAGGAAGCAAATATAATATCCGGATTGCCAAGCTTGTCTTCCACGCAAAGGAGAGTCCCATCCGGACATGGGACGGAGTCTTGAGTCTTGTATCTTCACGCTCCAACAGTCCGGACAAAGTATATAGCCTGGCTGTCCGAATACCCCCTAATCCAGGACTCCCTCAGTAGCCCCTAAACCAGGCTTCAATGACGATGAGTCCGGCGTGCAGTCTTGTTTTCAGCATTGCAAGGCGGGTTCCATCTCCGAATGCTCCAAAGTATTTATCGAACACTTAGACCATGTCCGGATCTGCAAGATGATCTTCACGTACTGCTGTAGAGAGAATGATATTTCACAAATGTAATCTGCTGACAACTTTTTAGACAAGGTGACATGTCATTATGGTCGGGTCATTATTCGAACTGTTTTCCCACAACCAGCCACAGTGCATATTGCGAGGCGGTTTCCTGGACACATCTTCTCAAAACAGAGATTGTGTCCCCTTATCACGGGATTCTCATCAATACGGGTATGGGTAATCCCACCGCTCCATCAATCGTGGCGCTTGGAAGTAAGCGATTCTCAACAAGCAAGTGGGGAGGCGCACCGCTTTCGTCGCCTCTATAAAGGGATAAGGGTTCCCTATTTTCACCCACGCCTTCTTCCTTCCTTGATCATCCTTGCCTCCTCAAGCTCCAGCGCCCTAGTCCAAGCCCTCTCCGCACAGCTAAACATGTCCGGAGCAGGAGGCAAGTGGGTGGCTTCCACCGTGAAGGAGAAGCATATCACGAATCTTCGGGTGGCCGGATACTTGGCCGCAGACATCGCGCACCGGCTACCGGACGAAGGGCAGGTCATTCCAACCCCGGAACCCCACGAGAGGGTTGTGTTCCTCGCCCACTTCGTCCGTGGACTGGGGTTTCCACTTCATCCCTTCGTTCGCGGGCTCATGTTCTATTATGGGCTAGATTTCCATGATTTGGCCCCGAATTTCGTCCTCAACATCTCGTCGTTTATCGTCGTGTGTGAGGCCTTCCTCCGCATCAAGCCTCACTTTGGCTTGTGGCTACAAATCTTCTGCGTGAAGCCGAAGATCGTGATCAGCCAGCAAGCGGAGTGCGGAGGGGCCATGGTGGGCAAGATGCCTAACGTCACCTGGCTTGACGGCTCCTTCGCGGAGACCGTGAAAGGGTGGCAATCGGGGTGGTTCTACATCACCGAGCCGCGCGACGCCAACTGGGCGGCAGCCCCCGAATTCAGATCTGGAACCCCCATGCAGCTCACCTCCTGGGAAAGGAAGGGCCTGGCCTGGGATGAACCTGCCAAGCTGACCGGACTCCAGAACTGCGTCAAGAATATGAAGGACAAGAACATCAAGCTTGTCAACGTGATCCAGGTCATGCTTGTCCGCTGGGTTCTTCCGTGCCAAAGACGGGTATTTAATCTGTGGGAGTTCGTCCCGGCCGAACACCAGACGCTTCAAAAGCTCTACGGCATGACGCTCAAAGATGCATGGAAGGCGCTGTTCAAGGCCTCCGAAGTACCTCCTCCCACATATAAGGACCGTGGACTTCATGCCGCACCCCCCCCCTCGTCCGGTGAGTTTTCTGACTACCTCTAGATTCAGTTTTTTCCAATATATTCATGGGGAAGCCTTAAGTCATCGTGTATATTTGACCAGGATTATGTGGAGACAGCGGAGCGGATTGACTGTCCGGCTCCGCTGCCGGAAGGTCCAGCCGATGCTCTCCTGACGGAGATGCTAGTCCCGGCGCCCTACAAGGCGCCGGAGAAGAAGGTCCCAGGGACCAGGAAGGGTCTCCGGCGTAAGGTCGTGCCGGAAGCCTCGTCCGAACACAATGAGGCGCACTCCTCCCTAGAAGGGGAGGAAGAAGAGGAAAGGGCCGCCCCATCCGGAGAGGATGAGGGGCCTAAGGAGGCGGACCAGGGGGCCGGGAAAGGCCCCCGGCGCAAGGCCGCCATACCCTCGTCGTTTGAAGACGACGAGGCAGATTCCTCCCACGGAGGCGGGGGGAAGAACGAAGAAATTCTACCTCCCCGCACCGGGGAGGAGAAAAAGAGGAAGGCCGCCCCGGAGGGGGAGGCTAGGACGTCCAAGAAGGGAAAGGCGTCCCTTCCGGACTACTCCACCAGAGCCGCCTATAGCGAGGAGGGGTGGCTGCACAGGGGGAAGCCCCTAGTAAGATCGTAAGTATCCGCGCTCTATTGTACTTTTAGTGCGGCTTCAATTCATAGTCTTGTTATAATGCCGAACATGTGTGCAGTCCGGTCAGGGTCCATCCCGAGGTATCGTCTTCATATGGGTCCTTAAGTGACTCGGCGATGAACTCGCTCCCGACGGCCACTACTCCTCAGCCTGCGGATGACACGGAGGTGTTGTCCCAAAGGCTCCCAGAACGGGAGGAGGTGACTCTAGAGACGCCCCAAGGCGAAATTCCAGATGTCGGACACGCGGGGTTCAAGATCCCCGCGGATCGTGCCGATGAGAGCCGCAGCAAGCCGGACTCTCAGCCGGATACTGTGCCGGAACCTTCGATGGTTCCGGATGCGGGTAGATGGCCCCTCGCTAGGGTGGGCGAGCCGTCTGTGCCGATGACTTCCGTTACGCCAGAGGCATCGGATAGTCTGCTGGAAGCGCTTCGCGGCGCTTCCATGGATGAAGAGAACCGTACTCTTATGAGTGCGGTGATTCAGAAGGTTCTGTCTGCCAAGAGCGGACTAACCGAAGCATGCGCCAGCCTCCTAACAGGCTTTGAGGTAAGTAAAAAATGTGTGAAATTATCACCCGATAGGTAGTAGCCCCTGATACTCTGTTTGGTGTTCGGAAAGAAAAGCCAAACAGAGGGACAATCATAACCCGCAGGAGTCTATAGTAAGTGTGCATGTGAATGAGCAGGCTGTGCTGCTTGCCGCTGCTGTCCGCACAGCCGAGGTCGTTGGACTAAAACGGGACCTGGAGCAGGCGCAGGGAGAGCTCGGCCTTACGAAGAGGCAGCTCGAAGAGAACAAAGGTTTGTGATACCCCGTTCGCATATAATGAAGGATAGATAAAATTGGTTATTCTGACGACAAAGCGTCGTGACTTTGTAACAGGAGCCACCACCGAAGTGGCGTCTCAAAGAAAGTGATGTCAGAGGCCGAGGACAAAGCAGCTCTGGAGCGCAAGGAGCGCGAGAAGCAAGATGCTAGAGTGGGCGAGGTACAACAAGAGCTCCAGGAGTTCGGCAAGAAGTTCGAGTCCCTGGAGCATGATCTTAAGATGAAAGAAACTGAGCTTGCGAAGGCCCTTGCGAGTGTGAAAGACGCCAAGGCCGAAGCCAAAAAGGCACAGCAGGAAATCCAGGCGACCAAGAAGATAGCGGCGGGTAAGACATTCTTTATGCAAAGCAAGCATGTGGAGGAGGCATTTCTTTCACTTACCCAAATTTGGAGCTCTCCAGGGGCATTCGCAGATCTGCCATGCAGCATATCAGATGCCACGGAGTTCTACCGTGTCGAGGAGGGGAGCTCAATGGAGAAGCTGTTCTGGTCCCAGTATGCTGGGGCCAAACACCCAATGCCTCTGAGTGACCAACTGAAGCAGTTGGTTGAACTCCACAGGGCGGCCGAAGTGGTTATGAAAGATTTTATAGTCCGGATGTGGCCTAGTGAGCCCCTGCCCACTAGCTACTTCGGCCTGATCAAGTAGATGGTGAATGCCTGTCCGCGGCTTGAAGTGATCAAGTGATCCGTTTGCATTGAGGGTGCCCGCCGGGCCTTTGCTCGTGCGAAGGTGCATTGGGGCAAGCTGGATGCGGAGAAGCTGGTGAAGGACGGGCCGCCGGAGGGCAAGGCGCATCGCTGTCCCGAGAAATATTATGATGGCATTATGAAGGGCGCTCGTCTCGTGGCCGAAGAATGTACCAAGAACACGATCTTTGAATGAATGTACTTTTGTCATTTTTGTAATATAAAGACGAAGTTACTTGCGCTATGTAGCGCTTTTTGATTTAAAATATTACCTTCTGTGCGGCTGTTTATAGAATTCTGAAAGTAGGCCAGTCGTCGGCTTCCGCCCCCCACGTAACTAGTCTCGGGGTGTTCCTGGAAAAACCCGGACACTCTTTATCCAAATTTTTGGTCCCTTAAGGAGGTAGCCGGCGCATCGAACAAGGCAATCGAACTATGCGGCTTTATAACTTTCACTTAGCCATAGAAGTGTACAATTTTAAATTTCGGCGAAGCCACTAGAATTCGGAAAGCCGAATTGGGGCACTATATACGCCTAAATCGGACGAAGCCGATTCCTCGCCTAAAGCGGAAAAAATCTTTAAGGATTTTAAGACCTCTCGAATAGCGACCAGCTTTCACCGCATCATGCCGGTCAGTTTTTGGCTTTCTCTACTGAGGTGCTCATCCGGAAGAACCGGGACACAATCGCAGTAGTTCTCCCTGTGCTACCTTAGCCTATATAACGGAACGTAAGGTACCAAAACAAGGGAGTCGGGCAAACCCAACTATTGACCCAAGACGTGATTCGAAGCTAATGCATATAGTGCTATAAGTTCGGGGTGCCGCACTGTTGAACGTGTTCGGACTTGTCTTGCCGTACTATGGGGCGCTATAAGAAGCCCCTGGCAAACTGAACGTACCAAGGTGTACGGATGCAATATTAAATAAACATTTATAGAAAAAAATGTGTAAATAGGAATAATAAGCTGACACTATATATGATCTCCCATTGATGAATAATACGTTTAAGCGTATGTTTACAATGGGTGCGTTTAAGCAAAAGTAAATAGGACCATTTAACATGTCCTATCCAAGGGCAGGCTGCATGTAGGTATATAAAACAGGTATAACGATCGTGAACAGATTCCACCTAGGTATTTCCTTTTGTGCGCAAAGCCTGTTGCCTCCTTGGTTTTTTCTCCTGTGTAAGTCCGACAATCCGGCTTTTCTGAAGAGGCTGCCCTAAGGCAGTGTCCTGAAAGATAAAAAGGGAGGGTTATGAAAGTATGTTGCGGTGATACCGCACTGTTGACTGAGTCACTGCTGCGCCTCCGCCTATGCCCATGGTATTTTGAGTGCGTAATTGTGTATGAGTGGCACAAATGCTGCTTTGATGGGGCTCGAGCGGAGGCCGGACTGCTAGTCACGCTCTTGGCGTGCCTGGTGATCCTGTTGCGGGGTGCTCCAGACTCGCTTGACGGTGCTCGAGGTTGTCATCACCGGATTGGTGGTTTGTCGGAGGAGGCCGCATTGTACTTCCGCCGCGAGGGCTGCAGTATGCTCTTCTGTACGGGGAGAGCGGTCCATGTTTCCGTTTACTGTTATGACCCCGCGCGGTCCTGGCATCTTGAGCTTGAGGTATGCATAGTGTGGTACCATATTGAATCTAGTGAATGCGGTTCGTCCAAGCAGTGCGTGATAACCACTATGGAAAGGGATGATATCAAAGATTAACTCTTCGCTTCGGAAGTTATCCGAAGATCCGAAGACCACTTCCAATGTTATAGAGCCCGTGGAACGGGCCTCTACTCCAGGAATTACACCTTTAAAGGTGGTTTTGGTGGGCTTGATCCTTGAAGGGTCGATGCCCATTTTGCGCATTGTGTCCTGATAAAGCAGGTTCAGGCTGCTGCCGCTGTCCATGAGGACTCGCGTGAGGTGGAATCCGTCAATAATTGGGTCTAGGACCAATGCGGCTGAACCGCCGTGACGGATGCTGGTAGGGTGATCCCTATGATCAAAGGTGATCAGACAAGCTGACCATGGGTTGAACTTTGGGGCGACTGGCTCCATCGCATAGACGTCCCGTAGTGCTCGCTTCCGTTCCCGTTTGGGAATGTGGGTGGCGCAGATCATGTTGACCGTTTTCACCTGGGGAGGAAATTTCTTCTGTCCCCCTGTGTTCGGACGCCGGGGCCCCTCGTCATCGTCACTGTGCAGCCCCTTGTCCTTGTTTTCAGCATTTATTTTACCGGCCTGTTTGAACACCCAACAGTCTCTATTAGTGTGGTTTGCTGGTTTGTCTGGAGTGCCATGAATTTGGCACGAGCGTTCCAGTATGCGATCCAGACTGGACGGTCCCTGATTGTTTCTTTTGAATGCCTTTTTCTGCTGACCGGATTTGGATCCGCTGAACCCGGCATTGACTGTCGTGTCTTCAGCGTTGTCGCCGTTGTTCCGTCGCTTATGTCTGTTGCGACGTGGCTTGCCGTTATTGTCACGGACATCCGAGGTGCCGAAATTTTGCGTGGTGCTACTACGAGCCAACCAGTTGTCCTCGCCCGCGCAAAAGCGGGTCATTAGTGTCGTGAGTGCTGCCATGGACTTAGGTTTTTCCTGGACGAGGTGTCGGTTATGCTTAAAGGCCGCCAGGGCTTCGGCGTCCAGACAATCGACTATTTGGTTCTTTTTAGTTAGGAACCAAGTCTAGAATTTCCTGGCTGACTCTCCGGGTTGTTGATAATGTGGCTCAAGTCATCAGCATCCGGTGGTCACACGTATGTGCCCTGGAAGTTGTCGAGGAATGCGTCTTGCAGATCCTTTGAGCTTAAGGGGAAGATACTTGATGGCGTGTAGATCGTCTCCATGGTCCATGTGAATGTGGAGAAGGAAATATTCGATCCATACTGCGGGGTCTGTTGTGCCATTGTATGATTCGATGTTTACGGGTTTGAACCCTTCTGGAAATTCATGATCCATCACTTCGTCAGTGAAGCAGAGGGGGTGTGCGGCGCCTCTATGCCGGGCTATGTGGCTACGCAGTTCAAATGATTCTGGGTGACTGTATTCGGCCCGGCCGGACTTGTTTGTAGTGTATCCGGCGTGACGGTCATTGTCGCATGTTTGGGCACGCCCCCTCGATCCATAGATCGATCTTGGCTGTCCTGCCTTGTTTTCCAGTATATCTTGCAAGTCTTGCCAATTGCCCCGAGCCGTAGTTTATTGGCGTGGGGGCACGGGCTGGTATTCGGGCTGATATGCCGTTTTATCCCGGCCACGGGGTGGCCGGTTAACCGTGTGGCGCTCGAGTCCATATTCCTCAGCTGCTAGGACTTCGGTCCATCTGTCTGTGAGCAGGTCTTGATCAGCTTGGAGCTGTTGTTGCTTCTTTTTCAGGCTTCTCGTGGTGGCCATGAGCCGGCGCTTGAAGCGCTCCTGCTCCACGGGGTCCTCAGGTACGCCGAATTCGTCGTCGCCGAGGCTAATCTCGTCTTCAAAGGGGGGCATGTAATTGTCCTCCTCCGGATATCCGTCCGTCGCTTGGTCGTCTAGGCTGTCCTGCCCGTCTTCCTGCTTGAAGGCGGGCTGATCAGGGTTGTATTTGTCTTCGGCAGCATCCGGATTGTGTTCGTCTCCCTGCCGGTATTGCTATGGCGGGGCTTGGAGCGGCACCGACGACGCCCATGTTTTGCTTTCTTCCCTGAGGGGTTATCCTCCGTTGCCTCATCGCCATTGGTTTCTTTCGGAGTGTCCACCATATATATATATCATATGAGGAGGTGGCTCTCCACCGCCCTGTGAGCGGTGGTTCCTGTTCTTCTCCTGCATCATCGTCCATACCGTTGATGTCTTCGGAGTCGAAGTCAAGCATGCTGGTTAAATCATCGATCGTGGCAATGAAGTGGGTGGTGGGTGGGCAATGAATTCCTTCATCGCCCGCTTCCCACTCGAGCCGAACATAGTTCGGCCAAGAGTCTCCTGACAAGGAGAGAGACTTTAACGAGTTCAGCACGCCAAAGGATGAGTGCTGGAAGATGTCCGCTGTGGTGAACTCCATTACAGGAGCCCAACCAGGTTCGGCGGGCTCAGGAGCGCGCGGAATGGAACCCACAGCCAGATATGAGTCCGAGGGTTCGGTGTCACAGGCTTCTTTGGGGGCGAGGCCTGTGTTCAGCTCTACCACCGATGAGTGCGCAGCCTGCGGGGCGGGGTCCATGCACCCGTCCTTAGGCAACGCAGTCTGCTCCGGATTTAGGTCCGGGGCTACCGCAGGGGCGACATCCCGAGCATTGTCCGACAGCAGGTCTAAGCCATGCTCATCGTGACTGTCCAGCGCTCCTGGCACAGGCCCGAATCCATTGAAGATCAAGTCTCCGTGGATATCAGCCGTGTAGTTCAGGTTTCCGAACCTCAGCTGGTGGCCAGGGGCGCAGCTGTCGATCTGCTCCAGTTGGCCAAGCGAGTTGGCCCGTAGTGCGAAGCCGCCGAACACGAAGATCTATCCGGGGAGAAAAGTCTCACCCTGGACCGTGTTGTTGATGATTGAAGGAGCCATCAAGCCTTGCAACGATGACACAGAGGAACTCTCAATGAAAGCACCAATGTCGGTGTCAAAACCGGCGGATCTCGGGTAGGGGGTCCCGATCTGTGCGTCTTAGGCTAATGGTAACAGGAGGCAAGGAACACAATGTTTACCCAGGTTCGGGCCCTCTCGATGGAGGTAAAACCCTACTTGCCCTTGTTCTTGAAATCGTAGAGGCTAAACCCTAGAAGCTAACCTATGATGATAATGATTGTGATCGTCCCTCTAAGGACCAACCTCTCCGGTTTATATAGACACCGGAGAGGGCTAGGGTTTACACGGAGTCAGTTACAAGGAAGGAAATATAATATCCGGATCACCAAGCTTGTCTTCCATGCAAAGGAGAGTCCCATCTGGACATGGGACGGAGTCTTGAGTCTTGTATCTTCACGCTCCAACAGTCCGGACAAAGTGTATAGTCCGGCTGTTCGAATACCCCCTAATCCAGGACTCCCTCAGTCCTGCCACAGTTCTTTGTTCTAGTGTTTGCCCTACACATGTTAGGATCTACCTCATATATGCATCTTGATCTACTGTGTGCTCGAGAGATGATCGGTTCTAGCTCATATATGCAGATGTTATTTACCTTCACTTTGTCGAATCGCATGACTTGTTTTATCACTGCTATACTAGTCATGCTTTATCTAGTATTTCTGTTAATAAAATCATTCGGTAAATTGCTCATATTTCCAACAATCCAAAAACCTTATTATAGGCAATTTACCCCAAGTGGTTTTGCTGCTTCCATGAGACCTCCTATGTTTGAGGGTATCCACTATAAGAGGTGGCGCGTGAGAGCAGTCTTATGGTTTCAAACCATGAGTTGCTATGACGCCACTCTTGGCAAACCTGAAGGAGAGCAAGATGCCCAACAAGCACAAGCTTTTCAGAAAATGGATACCTTGTTTAAGGCTGCTCTCTTGAGTGTTCTTGGTGAGAACATAGTTGATGCTTATGCGTCAATTGATAATTGAAAAGATATGTGGGACGCACTTGAGGCCAAGTTTGGGGTCTCGGATGCTGGCACTGAGCTGTACATCATGGAGCAATTCTATGACTACAGGATGACTGAAGAGCGCTCCGTGGTTGAGCAAGCTCATGAGACACAGTCATTTGCTAGAGAACTTGAGCACCTCAATTGTATCCTACCGGACAAGTTTATTGCCGGAGGTATCATCACTAAGCTTCCTCCCACGTGGAGGAACTTTGCTACCTCACTGATGCCTAAGAGGCAGGAGTTTTCCGTTCTGGATCTCATTGGTACTCTTGATGTGGAAGAAAAGGCGAGAGCAAAGGACAACTGTGCTCGAGGTATTGAGGGAGGTTCTAGTACCAATCTGGTACAAAAGAAGAACTTCCAGCCCCACAATTTCAAGAACAAGGGCAAGTTTGATGGTAAAGCAAAGTTTGATGGGAAGAACAAGGCTATGCAGCAAACGAACTTCAAGAAGAAGAATGACAAGAAGAAAGGTGCTTGTCATGTGTGTGGGGATCCTGATCATTGGGCTCCAAGTTGCCTAATCGCTATGACGAGCGTCATCCTGGGAAAGGTGGCAAGACCGCTAATGTTGTCATTGGAGACACTGACATGAAGGATGCCGGGTATGGTATATTTCCCACTATTCTTTCAGTATGTCATTCTCCTGATTGGTTGATTGACACGGGTGCTAATGTGCATGTATGCGGTGATATTTCCATGTTTTCGTCTTATCAGACTGCAGGGACTTCCACCGTGCTGATGGGCAACGGTTCAAGTGCTTCTTTTCGTGGTGTTGGCACGGTCGATCTGAAGTTTACTTCGGCGAAGATCGTGTGGCTAAAGAACGTGCATTATGTCCCCTTCGTCAATAAAAATCTTGTTAGCGGATCTCTTCTATGTAGAGATGGCTACAAGCTTGTCTTTGAGTCGAATAAACTTGTAATTTCCAAGTATGGAACCTTTGTTGGTAAAGGCTATGAGTCAGGAGGCCTGTTTTGTTTATCCTTATCAGACGTTTGCAATAAATTTGTTAATCATATTTGCAGCAATAGTGAATCAAATGTGTGGCATTCACGTCTTTGTCATGTTAACTTTGGTTGCATGTCGCGACTAGCGAAGTTGAGCTTAATCCCTAGTTTCACCACCATCAAGGGGTCCAAGTGTCAAGTGTGTGTACAAGCTAAGCAACCTCGTAAGTCTCATGTGACTGCGGAAACGAGAAATCTTGCACCACTAGAACTCATACATTCAGATCTATGTGAAATGAATGGTGTTTTGACAAAAGGTGGAAAGAAATATTTCATGACTTTAATTGATGACTCCACTAGATACTGTCGTGTGTATCTTCTGAAATCTAAGGATGAGGCTTTGAACTTTTTCAAGATCTATAAAGCTGAAGTGGAAAACCAACTTGACCGAAAAATCAAGAGGCTTAGGTCCGACCGTGGTGGAGAGTATTTTTCCAATGAATTTGATGCTTTTTGTGCGGAACATGGTATAATCCATGAGAGGACGCCTCCCTATTCACCTCAGTCAAATGGGGTGGCCGAAAGAAAGAACCGTACTCTAACTGATTCGGTTAACGCCATGTTAGATACATCGGGTCTCTCCAAGGCATGGTGGGGGGAGGCGATATTGACTGCATGTCATGTCCTAAACCGAGTTCCCACAAAGAACAAAGAGATAACTCCATTCGAGGAATGGGAGAAGAAAAGGTTAGAGCTCTCTTATCTACGAACCTGGGGTTGTTTGGCGAAAGTCAATGTGCCAATTCCAAAGAAGCGGAAGCTGGGACCAAAAACTGTGGATTGTGTTTTCCTGGGATATGCTTTTCATAACATTGGTTATAGATTCTTGGTTGTAAAATCCGAGGTACCTAACATGCATGTCGGTACGATCATGGAGTCGAATGATGCGACTTTCTTTGAAGATATCTTTCCCATGAAGGATATGGCTACCTCATCTAATCAGGAGATGCCTAGTTCATCGAATCAGGAACCAGTTATAATTACTGAACCTACCATTTCGATGGAACACTTTGAATGTCATGTGGAGGAGAACAACAAAGTTCCTACTAGGAGCAAGAGACAGAGGACCCCAAAGTCCTTTAGTGATAATTTTCTTGTGTATCTCATAGATGACACTCCCAGTTCTATTTCAGAGACATGTGCATCTGAAGATGCTGACTACTGGAAGGAAGCAGTTCGTAGCGAGATGGATTCCATCTTGGCGAATGAAACTTGGGATATAACTGATCGTCCTTATGGGTGCAAACCTATAGGATGCAAATGGGTATTCAAGAAGAATCTTAGGCCTGATGGTACTATTGAAAAGTACAAGGCTCGGCTCATGGCTAAGGGTTATACCCAAAAGGAAGGTGAAGACTTCTTTGATACTTACTCACATGTGGCTCGACTGACCACTATTTGAGTTCTACTTTCACTAGCCGCCTCACATGGTCTTCTCATTCATCAAATGGATGTTAAGACTGCTTTCCTAAATGGAGAGTTGGACGAGGAAATTTATATGGAACAACCAGATGGGTTTGTAATAGATGGTCAGGAAGGGAAAGTGTGCAAGTTGCTGAAGTCTTTGTATGGACTCAAGCAAGCACCCAAACAGTGGCATGAGAAGTTCGAAAGAACTTTAACAACTGCAGGCTTTGTTGTGAACGAAGCTGACAAATGTGTGTACTATCGCCATGGTGGGGGCGAGGGAGTTATGCTTTGCTTGTATGTTGATGACATACTAATTTCGAAACAAATCTGAATGTTATTAAGGGGGTCAAGGATTTCCTATCTCATTATTTTGAGATGAAGGATTTAGGAGTGGCTGATGTCATTCTGAACATCAAGTTGTTGAGAGACGATGATAGTGGGATTACATTGCTTCAATCTCACTACGTGGAAAAGATCTTGAGTCGCTTTGGCTATAGTGACTGCAAGCCCTCTCCAACACCATATGATGCCAGTGTGTTGCTTCGAAAGAATCGAAGAATTGCTAGAGACCAATTGAAATATTCTCAGATTATTGGCTCGCTTATGTACTTAGCCAGTGCTACAAGACCTTACATCTCTTTTGCTGTCAGCAAACTGAGCCGCTTTGTCTGAAAACCAGGAGATGTGCATTGGAAAGCTCTAGAGAAAGTTTTGTGTTATTTGAAAGGCACTGTGAATTATGGAATTCACTACACTGGGCACCCAAAGGTGCTTGAAGGGTATAGTGACTCAAACTGGATCTCAGGTGCTGATGAGATAAAGGCCATGAGCGGATATGTATTCACTCATGGAGGTGGCGCTGTTTCCTGGAAGTCTTGCAAGCAGACCATCTTAACGAGGTCAACAATGGAAGCAGAACTCACAGCACTAGATACAGCTACGATCGAAGCAGATTGGCTTCGCCGGCTCTTGAATGACTTGCCGGTTGTTGAGAAACCTGTACCGGGTATCCTTATGAACTGTGACAATCAAACTATCATCACGAAAGTGAACAACTCAAAGGATAACATGAAGTCATCAAGACATGTTCAGAGAAGGTTAAAGTCTGTTAGAAAAATGAGAAACTCCGGAGTTATTGCATTGGATTATATCCAGACATCTAAAAATCTGGCAGATCCTTTCACTAAGGGTCTATCACGTAATGTGATAGATAATGCATCGAGGGAGATGGGTATGAGACCCACATTATGAGTTGTTCACAGTGGTAACATATTCTTTGTGATCGGAGATCCCATGAATTAGATGTGGAAGACAAGCTGTTGGTCAACTGGGAGGAGAGTACCGTTACTATTAAAAATACCACTCCATGAAGATGCAATACTCTCCTAATCTGCATGGCAGGTTGATGTATATCTTAATGTGTTCTAAGTGTCTCTTTGGAGCAGAGATGTTGTCCTGCAGAACATCTTTTGAAGAACGCACCTATATGAGTCTGATTGTTAAACGTCACAATCTATGAGAGTAGGGTTCTCTCTAGTAAACTCATGAAAGGTCTCGGAGTATGACGCATAAGCTCCACCCGCGGGGAAGACCCACGGTAGCCACGTACCAGTCAAGGCTTTATGTAAAGCTAGATTCGCAGAAAACTTGCAGTTCAAAGCCCAGTCCACTGTTCAAGTTGCTTACTAGTGTAGCATAGAGTTCTAGGTGGAAGTTCAACTTAACAGTCTCCACTGTAGTACCGGTGAATAAAACAGTGTTTTGGAACCAAAGGCAAATTTTGTGTGCCTCTGGGATCTGGTGGGGGATTGCTGGAATTTTTGTCTATTTGGGCCTAGCCCAATAGCAGTTTCAGAAATTCCTAATAAATCCTAGAGGCCCACGCAGCCCATTCGTACAAGGCAAGAGGTGGAACTAAAGTTTAGTCCCACATTGCTAGTTTAGAGGGAGTTGGACCTCTTTATAAGGGAGGCTCTTTCCCCACTTGTATGAGCATGAGAACAAGAGGGACATCCACGCGTGTTCCTCCTCTGCCACCCGCCTCGCCACGCCACGCCACGCCTCGTCATGCCGCGCCGCGCTGCGGGTTGCGGGAATGAGCCGAGCCGAAGTTAAATTTCTGCCACGCATGACGAGTATACGAAAGGTCACGCGGGAGCTGAAACGTTTTTCGTAGTGGACACTGAATCCGAACGGGGTGCCTCTTGGGCTGAAGTCCGTTCGCTTCGTCTCCCTCTCTTCGTTTCGCCTCCCATCGCTGCCCTCTCGCCTCCTTCTCTTGTGCCTATAAAAGGGAGGTCGCTCCTCTCAGAGAGACGCACCAGATCTTCTCCTTCCTCTCGCCACTGGTTCCAATCTTTGAGCTGCTGCTATCTTCCTCATCCCGGCTTGCGGTGTGCACCGCGAGCCGGTACAGTAGGCCTTCGAAACCGCACCTCTTTGAGTCCTGTATGGGAGAAGGGTGATAAGGTTTTTGGGGTGCGCTCTGCGCGACTACTGACTTCTTTGTCACGGACGCCCCGGACTCCGACGACTACTTCCCCGACAACGACTACTTCCCAGACGTCGACAACCTCCTCGACGACATGGAGGACACCGACCCCAAGTCCAGTGCCTCTGCTCCGGCTGCTGTCCAGTACGTGTTCTTGTTTTTCCTGCTAGAGGTCCTGCCACAGTTCCTTGTTCTAGTGTTTGCCCTACACATGTTAGGATCTACCTCATATATGCATCTTGATCTACTGTCTGCTCGAGAGATGATTGGTTCTAGCTCATATATGCAGATGTTATTTACCTTCACTTTGTCAAATCGCATGACTTGTTTTATCACTGCTATACTAGTCATGCTTTATCTAGTATTCCTGTTAATAAAATAATTCAGTAAATTGCTTATATTTCCAACAATCCAAAAACCTTATTATAGGCAATTTACCCCAAGTGGTTTTGCTGCTTCCATGAGACCTCCTATGTTTGAGGGTATCCATTATAAGAGGTGGCGCGTGAGAGCAGTCTTATGGTTTCAAACCATGAGTTGCTATGATGCCACTCTTGGCAAACCTGAAGGAGAGCAAGATGCCCAACAGGCACAAGCTTTTCAGAAAATGGATACCTTGTTTAAGGCTGATCTCTTGAGTGTTCTTGGTGAGAACATAGTTGATGCTTATGCGTCAATTTATAATGGAAAAGATATGTGGGATGCACTCGAGGCCAAGTTTGGGGTCTCGGATGCTGGCACTGAGCTGTACATCATGGAGCAATTCTATGACTACATGATGACTGAAGAGCGCTCCGTGGTTGAGCAAGCTCATGAGATACAGTCATTTGCTAGAGAACTTGAGCACCTCAATTGTATCCTACCGGACAATTTTATTGCCGGAGGTATAATCACTAAGCTTCCTCCCACGTGGAGGAACTTTGCAACCTCACTAAAGCATAAGAGGCAGGAGTTTTCCGTTTCGGATCTCATTGGTACTCTTGATGTGGAAGAAAAGGCGAGAGCAAAGGACAACCATGCTCGACGTATTGAGGGAGGTTCTAGTGCCAATCTGGTACAGAAGAAGAACTTCCAGCCCCACAAGTTCAAGAACAAGGGCAAGTTTGATGGTAAAGCAAAGTTTGATCACTACAAAAAAATACACTTCCGTGATGATACATGTTTGTCACAGTAGGTCGCGTTTTTTGTCATGCATGTACATCCATGACAAATTTATGATAGAATCAAGATAGTCATACATGTGCTGTCGTAGAAGTGTTCCATGACATTACCAAAATTATCATCACGGAAGTGTCCATTTCCATGACGATAAATCACGCGTCACAGAAGTGCTTTCGTCAAGGGTGACCGACATGTGGCATCCACCGTAACGGAACGCCGTTAAGCTATCAGGTCAGATTTTGGATCCGATAACCCACTAACAGCCACGACCAATGCCGATTTTCCACGTGTAAAATTCTCATTGGCTAACGGATCCACGTGTCAGCTCCGCGTTGGCACATGTGTCACTCATCCAACGTTCGAGATGGGCCTATGATATGTTGACACTGGGACCGGCCCAAAAGTGGCCCATAAAGTTTAAATGGGCCAGCCCAACCGAAGGCCCATAAGATTTAGCAGACCATAATGGGCCGGCCCAGCTAAAGGCCCACAAAATTTAGCGGACCATAATGGGCCGGCCCAGGTAAAGACCCACAAGATTTTGTGGACCACAATGGGCCGGCCCAGCTAAAGGCCCACAAGATTCTGCAGACCATAATGGGCCGGCCGAGCTAAAGGCCCAACATTCTCTGTCAAATCGGCCCGTCAACTGCCTGGTCTAAACTTGTCATCAATGCGGCCCATGGTCACTTCTGGCCCATTAACAGTCCGCTAAGTAATTGGGCCGAATTACGGCCCGGTGTATTTCCGGCCTGTTAAAGGTCCGGCTTCATTTGGGCCCATTTACAGGCCATCAAAACTTTCGGCCCATAAACGACCGTGAAGGATTTGGGTCATATTCGGCCATGTCTGTCATTCGGCCTGTTAGAGGCCCACTATAGATTTGGGCCACTTTTGGCCTATTGTCATTTTCGGCCCGTTAACGCCGGACGTAAACCATGGGCCATATGTGGCCCAACATCATATAGGGCCCATTAATGGCCCATATAAAAATGAGGATAGTCTAGCCCGACCGAAGTTCCGGCCTGTTAAAGGCCCGTGTATTAGGTCGGCGCATTTACGGCCCGTCCGAATTTCAGCCTGTCAAATATCCACATCGTAAATGGGCCACCATTTCGGCCTGCTAAGTCCAGTGGGTTATTTGGCACAATCAGGGCCCAATCTCACTTTCGGTCTATTAAAGGCCCATGTTTTTTATGGGCTCGAGATATTTACACCTGTAAACGGCCTACTTTTACTGAGGGCCCAAATTATGTTTAGGCCTGTTAAAGGCTCACTATGGGCACAGGCCTAGCAGAAAAATTTGAAAGCTTATGCTAATTTAAGCCCAGATATTTTTAGTGGGCTACATGCCAATTTCGGCTCGTAATCGTTTTTAGCCCAATTGGAATGGGCCCGACGAATGTTCGCATGTTGGGCTCCTACGAAGCTTTCGTCCGAATACATTACTAAGATAAACCTACACTATACAAAAATAGCGTCATAATTACTGCAGCCTGTGGCAGCATCATAAATGTTGTATCACAACAAAATAAATTCCAATCATACAACAAAAGGCCTGTTGG
This sequence comes from Triticum dicoccoides, assembly GCF_002162155.2. Classification (NCBI taxonomy): domain Eukaryota; kingdom Viridiplantae; phylum Streptophyta; class Magnoliopsida; order Poales; family Poaceae; genus Triticum; species Triticum dicoccoides. The sequence continues at coordinate 135,506,489 of NC_041393.1, read as the reverse complement.
CATAAAGTTTACAGTCCTTCTAGATAAAAGCACCATCAGATGTATAAAAGCACATATGATTTGACCTAAGTGCTAATGTTTCAGGCTGTAGAATCTGATGGAGCTGCCAGATCTCCACCTTTTTTCCGCCATTGCTCTTGAACAACGAAGCGAATGTATGATAGTCTGGTTTCAAAACCATTCATATCTTGACGGCATTTCTCAACCACTATTCTTGTTTCCGAAACAACGTCCATTAGGGATTGGACTTGTGTCTGGAGCACAGATATGTCACTCTGTCTAGCAGGAAGATTTTGTTCAGTAGGCGATTTGGACGAGGTTACCTTGACAACCAACCCAAAATTACACAGGAAGGTGCCTTTTGCACTGTTAGTGGAGAGATACTGACGCACTGCAGCAAGAGGTGACATTGTGCCTGTAGTAGCCTCGTCACCTTCAGGTGGTTGTGGCTGTTCAATCATTTGTTCCATAGCTTCCTGAAAGTTTGAACTTGTAGATTAGTGTACCAGTGAGTTATTAATGAGACAAAAATAAACAGAGTAGGTTAAACGTTTATACATAACTTATTTGGTGAACTACTGTAATACATTAGCATGTATTGTAGTGCCAACTACATAATAGAATCACTTTCGGAACATATGTCCATGTAGCATGCCTACTGTATTGTCTATTTCCTCACATTCGTTGACATCTAAGGATAAAGAGACATGGTTTAAAGTAGGATGAACATAGTATGACATCATTCATATCATGGGCAAACAGATATAAAACAAACAGGCTATTTTATCATTGTGTGCGCACGTGAACATAACAACTAGATTACAGATCAAGACCAAAAGAATACCCTTCATATCTTTTAAACCATGTAAGGTGAAATGATACGTTAAGACAACTGTGTATAATAGTGAACAGAGTAACTGACATTGGCTGCAAACCAAGTAGTTAAATGAATACATCACAGTACCAATTAGTTCAAGGCAGGAGGAGTAAGGACTTACAACAGCGGCTTGAACTGGTGTGCTCATGCCCTTCATCTTGCTGGTGTGGCAATCCTTGAAGATTTGCACTGCATTCGGTTCAGGCTCTTTTTGGTCCGCACGGGCTTTTGGCTGTATTTGGAACAAGTCAATATAGATACGATAATATGGCACAAAAAAAGAAGGAAGTAGCAGCTATTTACAAGAGCCTCGCAGTGTGCAATATAGGTAAGAGATCCCGTTGTCTGTTGGAATTTCACTTTAGAACGGTTGGTTTTGTTCTTCAAATAGTTAGCCTAGAAGAAGATACACTTGTAAGGCACATACATAAATACAATTTCAACATGTGGTCTGATCAAATACATATAGCCTACCTGATACTTTGGATCAGACCAGTGTTTAACGAGGGCTGTCCAGTCTTCATCTGTAATATATTCCACTGGAGATGTTTGGGCGATTTAATTGTTAGCCTTGCCTCCAAAGTGAGATTTTCTAAGGTGGTACCGATACTGTCACAGAGCAGACTGAAAAACATGAGTGCATGCTTGTTTAGTTGCATCATCTTTCGGATCCAACTTGAACCTCATCTATTGAAAAAAGAATGTGAGTCTTATTAGGAGGAAGCTAGAAAGTATGGGACAGAGCAAGACAATATTACTAATTGCAATGAATAACATTACTTACGGATAAATGGTCAAGGAAGGTGTTAAACTGGGTATTGTCTTTCTCATTCCTGTACTGGATCCACGTTGGGAGGATACGCGCATGACACCTAACGGCAACGGCTGTCTCTGATACTAACTTGGCTGACTCTGTAGCATGATGTGGCCTTTTTAAACCTGCCTCAAAATGGATCTCCATTCTTCCTCCTTTAGATTTTGTTAATCTGTCAAGCATTATCCCTGATGTCTATTTCCGCTTGCGCCGTGGTGCTAGTTCAACAACGAATATGGAAAGTGTTAGTGTACATCAAACTGTGAGAGTACATATAAAGGAGCATGCAACTGCAACTTGACTCGGTCAGGTACCGTCTTGGTGTTGATGCTCATGAGGTTCATCTGATCTTGCCAAGTCCTGTTGTGTCAGCAGTGCTTCGGAAGTAGTGTTAGGTGTGAAGGCAGCTTGGGAACTGGCCAGTTCCGGAGCAAACAAACGAGTAACTGGTTGAGATGCTGGTACAGTTGAAGCGGATGCTGCTGTTGGAAATATGCCCTAGAGGCAATAATAAAAGTATTATTATTATATTTCCTTGTTCATGATAATTGTCTTTTATTCATGCTATAACTGTGTTATCCGGAAATCGTAATACACGTGTGAATACATAGACCACAATATGTCCCTAGTGAGCCTCTAGTTGACTAGCTCGTTGTGATCAACAGATAGTCATGGTTTCCTGGCTATGGACATTGGATGTCGTTGATAACAGGATCACATCATTAGGAGAATGATGTGATGGACAAGACCCAATCCTAAGCCTAGGACAAAGATCGTGTAGTTCGTATGCTAAAGCTTTTCTAATGTCAAGTATCTTTTCCTTAGACCATGAGATTGTGCAACTCCCGGATACCGTAGGAATGCTTTGGGTGTACCAAACGTCACAACGTAACTGGGTGGCTATAAAGGTGCATTACAGGTATCTCCGAAAGTGTCTGTTGGGTTGGCGCGAATCGAGACTGGGATTTGTCACTCCGTGTAAACGGAGAGGTATCTCTGGGCCCACTCGGTAGGACATCATCATATGCGCAATGTGACCAAGGAGTTGATCACGGGATGATGTGTTACGGAACAAGTAAAGAGACTTGCCGGTAACGAGATTGAACAAGGTATCGGTATACCGACGATCGAATCTCGGGCAAGTAACATACCGATAGACAAAGGGAATTGAATACAGGATTGATTAAGTCCTTGACATCGTGGTTCATCCGATGAGATCATCGTGGAACATGTGGGAGCCAACATGGGTATCCAGATCCCGCTGTTGGTTATTGACCAGAGAACGTCTCGGTCATGTCTGCATGGTTCCCGAACCCATAGGGTCTACACACTTAAGGTTCGATGACGCTAGGGTTATAAAGGAAGTTTGTATGTGTTTACCGAATGTTGTTCGGAGTCCCGGATGAGATCCCGGACGTCACGAGGAGTTCCGGAATGGTCCAGAGGTAAAGATTTATATATAGGAAGTCCTGTTTCGGCCATCGGGACAAGTTTCGGGGTCATCGGTATTGTACCGGGACCACCGGAAGGGTCCGGGGGGCCCACCGGGTGGGGCCACCTGCCTCGGGGGGCCACATGGGCTGTAGGGGGTGCGCCTTGGCCTACATGGGCCAAGGGCACCAGCCCCTAGAGGCCCATGCGCCAAGATATAGGAAAAAGGGGAGAGTCCTAAAGGGGGAAGGCACCTCCGAGGTGCCTTGGGGAGGATGGACTCCTCCCCCCCTCTTAGCCGCACCCCTTCCTTGGAGGAAGGGGCAAGGCTGCGCCTCCCCCCTCTCCCCTGCCCCTATATATAGTGGAGGGGAGGGAGGGCATCCATACCTGAGCCCTTGGCGCCTCCCTCCCTCCCGTGACACCTCCTCCTCTCCCGTAGGTGCTTGGCGAAGCCCTGCAGGATTGCCACGCTCCTCCATCACCACCACGCCGTTGTGCTGCTGCTGGATGGAGTCTTCCTCAACCTCTCCCTCTCTCCTTGCTGGATCAAGGCGTGGGAGACGTCACCGGGCTGTACGTGTGTTGAACGCGGAGGTGCCGTCCGTTCGGCACTAGGATCATCGGTGAAATGAATCACGACGAGTACGACTCCATCAACCCCGTTCACTTGAACGCTTCCGCTTAGCGATCTACAAGGGTATGTAGATGCACTCTCCTTCTACTCGTAGCTGGTTTCTCCATAGATAGATCTTGGTGACACGTAGGAAAATTTTGAATTTCTGCTACGTTCTCCAACAGTGGCATCATGAGCTAGGTCTATTGCATAGATTCTTTGCACGAGTAGAACACAAAGTAGTTGTGGGCGTTGATGCTGTTCAATATGCTTACCGTTACTAGTCCAATCTTGTTTCGACGGTATTGTGGGATGAAGCGGCCCGGACCGACCTTACACGTACTCTTACGTGAGACAGGTTCCACCGATTGACATGCACTTGGTGCATAAGGTGGCTAGCGGGTGCCAGTCTCTCCCACTTTAGTCGGAACGGATTCGATAAAAGGGTCCTTATGAAGGGTAAATAGCAATTGGCATATCACGTTGTGGTTTTGCGTAGGTAAGAAACGTTCTTGCTAGAAACCCATAGCAGCCACGTAAAACATGCAAACAACAATTAGAGGACGTCTAATTTGTTTTTGCAGGGTATGCTTTGTGACGTGATATGGCCAACAAGAATGTGGTGAATAATATGTGATGTATGAGATTGATCATGTTCTTGTAATAGGATTCACGACTTGCATGTCGATGAGTATGACAACCGGCAGGAGCCATAGGAGTTGTCTTTATTTATTGTATGACCTGCATGTCATTGAACAACGCCATGTAAATTACTTTACTTTATTGCTAAACGCGTTAGCCATAGAAGTAGAAGTAGTCGTTGGCATGACAACTTCATGAAGACACGATGATGGAGATCATGATGATGGAGATCATGGTGTCATGCCGGTGACGATGATGATCATGGAGCCCCGAAGATGAAGATCAAAAGGAGCAAAATGATATTGGCCATATCATGTCACTATTTGATTGCATGTGATGTTTATCATGTTTATGCATCTTGTTTGCTTAGGATGACGGTAGTAAATAAGATGATCCCTTACAAAATTTCAAGAAGTGTTCTCCCCTAACTGTGCACCGTTGCTACAGTTCGTCGCTTCTAAGCACCACGTGATGATCGGGTGTGATGGATTCTTACGTTCACATACAACGGGTGTAAGACAGTTTTACACAGCGAAAACACTTAGGGTTAACTTGACGAGCCTAGCATGTGCAGACATGGCCTCGGAACACGGAGACCGAAAGGTCGAGCATGAGTCGTATGGTAGATACGATCAACATGAAGATGTTCACCGATGATGACTAGTCCGTCTCACGTGATGATCGGACACGGCCTAGTTGACTCGAATCATGTGATCACTTAGATGACCAGAGGGATGTCTATCTAAGTGGGAGTTCATAAGATGAACTTAATTATCCTGAACATAGTCAAAAGACCTTTTGCAAATTATGTCGTAAGCTCGCGCTTTAGTTCCACTGTTTAGATATGTTCCTAGAGAAAATATAGTTGAAAGTTGATAGTAGCGATTATGCGATCAGTAGAAAGCTTATGTCCTTAATGCACCGCTCAGTGTGCTGAACCCCAACGTCGTTTGTCGATGTTGCGAACATCGGACATACACGTTTTGATAACTACGTGATAGTTCAATTAAATGGTTTAAGTAGAGGCACCAAAGACGTTTTCGAAACGTCGCGGAACATATGAGATGTTTCGAGGGCTGAAATTGGGATTTCAGGCTCGTGCCCACGTCAAGAGGTATAAGACCTCCGACGATTTTCTTAGCCTACAAACTAAGGGAGAAAAGCTCAATCGTTGAGCTTGTGCTCAGATTGTCTGAGCACAACAATCACTTGAATCGAGTGGGAGTTGATCCTCCAGATGAGATAGTGATGTTTCTCCAAAGTCATTGCCACCGAGCTGCTAGAGCTTCGTGATGAACTATAACATATCAGGGATAAATAAGATGATCCTTGAGGTATTCACGATGTTTGACACCGCGAAAGTAGAAATCAAGAAGGAGCATCAATTGTTGATGGTTGGTGAAACCACTAGTTTCAAGAAGGGCAAGGGAACAAAGGGATACTTCATGAAACGGCAATTCAGCTGCTGCTCTAGTGAAGAAACCCAAGGTTGAACCCAAACCCGAGACTAAGTGCTTCTGTAATAAAGGGAACAACCACTGGAGCAGCATTACCCTAGATACTTGGTAGATAAGAAGGCTGGCAAGGTCGATAGAAGTATATTGGATATACATTATGTTAATGTGTACTTTACTAGTACTCCTAGTAGCACCAGGGTATTAGATACCGGTTCGGTTGCTAAGTGTTAGTAACTCGAAATAAAGAGCTACGGAATAAACGGAGACTAGCTAAAAGTGAGCTGACGATATATGTTGGAAGTGTTTCCAAGTTTGATATAATCAAACATCGCACGCTCCCTCTACCATCAAGATTAGTATTAAACCTAAATGGTTTATTGAATCTCGATCGTAGTGATACACATTTTCATGCCAAAAGATATAAGATAGTAATGATAGTACCACTTACTTGTGGCACTGCCATGTAAGTCATAATGGTATAAAACGCATGAAGAAGCTCCATGTTGATGGATCTTTGGACTCACTCGTTTTGAAAAGTTTGAGACATGCGAACCATGTCTATTGGTGTATATGCATGAACAAACTCCATGCAAATGGATCGTTTGGACTCACTTGATTTTGAATCACTTGAGATATGCAAATCATACCACATGGGCAAGATGACTGAAAAGCCTCGTTTTCAGTAAGATGGAACAAGATAGCAACTTGTAGGAAGTAACACATTTTGATGTGTGCAGTCCAATGAGTGCTGAGGCATGCAGTGAATATCGTTATGTTCTTACTTCACAAATGATTCGAGTAGATGTTGAGAATATTTACTTGATGAAACACAAGTCTGAATTATTGAATGGTTCAAGTAATTTCAGAGTGAAGTAGAAGATCATTGTGACAAGAGGATAAAATGTCTATGATACGATCATAGAGATGAATATCTGAGTTACGAGTTTTGGCACACAATTAAGACATTGTGGAAATTGTTTCATAATTAATACCGCCTGGAACACCATAGTGTGATGGTGTGTCCGAACATCATAGTTGCACCCTATTGGATATGGTGCGTACCATGATGTCTCTTATCGAATTACCACTATCGTTCATGGGTTAGGCATTAGAGACAACCACATTCACTTTAAATAGGGCACCACGTAATTCCGTTGAGATGACACCGTATGAATTATGGTTTAGAGAAACCTAAGTTGTCGTTTCTTAAAAGTTTGGGAGTGCGACGCTTATGTGAAAAAGTTTCAGGTTGATAAGCTCGAACCCAAAGCGGATAAAATGCATCTTCATAGGACACCCAAAACAGTTGGGTATACCTCCTGTCTCAGATCCGAAAGCAATAAAGGATTGTTTATTGAATCAGGTCCTTTCTCGAGGAAAGTTTTCTCTCGAAAGAGTTGAGTGGGAGGATGGTGGAGACTTGATGAGGTTATTGAACCATCACTTCAACCAGTGTGTAGCAGGGCACAGGAAGTTGTTCCTGTGGCACCTACACCAATTGAAGTGGAAGCTTATGATATTGATCATGAAACTTCGGATCAAGTCACTACCAAACCTCGTAGGGTGACAAGGATACGTACTACTTCAGAGTGGTACAGTAATCCTGTCTTGGAAGTCATGTTGCTGGACAACAATGAACCTACGAGCTATGGGGAAGCGATGGTGGGCCCAAATTCCGACAAATGGTTAGAAGCCATGAAATCCGAGAGAGGATCCATGTATGAAAACAAAGTGTAGACTTTGGCAGAACAGCTCGATGGTCGTAAGGCTAATGAGTACAGATGGATTTCAAAAGGAAGACAGACGATGATGGTAAATGTCACCATTAAGAAAGCTCGACTTGTCGTTAAGATGTTTTCCGACAAGTTCAAGGAGTTGACTACGATGAGATTTTCTCACTCGTAGCGATGCTAAGAGTCTGTTGGAATTATATTAGCGATTACTGCATTATTTATGAAATCTTGCAGATAGGATGTCAAAACATTGTTTCCTCGACGATTTTAATGAGGAAAGGTTGTATGTGATACAACCGGAAGGTTTTGTCAATCCCGAAAGATGCTAATAAGTATGCAAAGCTCCAGCGATCCTTCTAAGGACTGGAGTAAGCATCTCGAAATGGGAATGTCCACTTTGATGAGATGATCAAAGATTTTGGGTTTGTACAAAGTTTTATGAAAAACTTGTATTTCCAAAGAAGTGAGTGGGAGCACTATAGAATTTCTGATGAGTATATGTTGTTGACATATTGATGATCAGAGATGATGTAGAATTTCTAGAAAGCATATAGGGTTATTTGAAAGGTGTTTTTCAATGGAAAACCTGGATTAAGCTACTTGAACATTGAGCATCAAGATCTATAAGGATAGATCAAAATGCTTAATAATACTTTCAAATGAGCACATACCTTGACATGATCTTGAAGGTGTTCAAGATGGACCAGTCAAAGAAGGAGTTCTTGCCTGAGTTGTAAGGTACGAAGTTAAGACTTAAAGCTCGACCACGGCAGAATAGAGAGAAAGGACGAAGGTCGTCCCCTATGCTTAAGACGTAGGCTCTTCAGTATGCTATGCTGTGTACCGCACCTGAAGTGTGCCTTGCCATGAGTCAGTCAAGGGGTACAAGAGTGATCCAAGAATGGCTCACAGGACAGCGGTCAAAGTTATCCTTAGTAACTAGTGGACTAAGGAATTTTCTCGATTATGGAGGTGGTAAAAGAGTTCGTCGTAAAGGTTACGTCGATGCAAGCTTAACACCTATCCGGATAGCTCTGAGTAGAGAGACCGGATACATATAATGGAGCAATAATTTAGAATAGCTCAAAGTAGAACAGTTATTTGGAATAGCTCCAAATAGAGCGTGGTAGCTGCATCTAGGAGATGACATAGAGATTTGTAAAGCACACACGTATCTGAAAGGTTCAGACCCGTTGACTAAAACCTCTCTCACAAGCAACATGATCAAACATAAAACTCATTGAGTGTTAATCACATAGTGATGTGAACTAGACTACTGACTCTAGTAAACTCTTGGGTATTAGTCACATGGCGATGTGACCTGTGAGTGTTAATCACATGGCGATGTGAACTAGATTATTGACTCTAGTGCAAGTGGGAGACTGTTGGAAATATGCCCTAGAGGCTATAATAAAAGTATTATTATTATATTTCCTTGTTCATGATAATTGTCTTTTATTCATGCTATAACTGTGTTATCCGGAAATCGTAATACACGTGTGAATACATAGACCACAATATGTCCCTAGTGAGCCTCTAGTTGACTAGCTCGTTGTGATCAACAGATAGTCATGGTTTCCTGGCTATGGACATTGGATGTCGTTGATAACGGGATCACATCATTAGGAGAATGATGTGATGGACAAGACCCAATCCTAAGCCTAGCACAAAGATCGTGTAGTTCGTATGCTAAAGCTTTTCTAATGTCAAGTATCTTTTCCTTAGACCATGAGATTGTGCAACTCCCGGATACCGTAGGAATGCTTTGGGTGTACCAAACGTCACAACGTAACTGGGTGGCTATAAAGGTGCATTACAGGTATCTCCGAAAGTGTCTGTTGGGTTGGCGCGAATTGAGACTGGGATTTGTCACTCCGTGTAAACGGAGAGGTATCTCTGGGCCCACTCGGTAGGACATCATCATATGCGCAATGTGACCAAGGAGTTGATCATGGGATGATGTGTTACGGAACGAGTAAAGAGACTTGCCGGTAACGAGATTGAACAAGGTATCGGTATACCGATGATCGAATCTCGGGCAAGTAACATACCGATAGACAAAGGGAATTGAATACGGGATTGATTAAGTCCTTGACATCGTGGTTCATCCGATGAGATCATCGTGGAACATGTGGGAGCCAACATGGGTATCCAGATCCCGCTGTTGGTTATTGACCAGAGAACGTCTCGGTCATGTCTGCATGGTTCCCGAACCCGTAGGGTCTACACACTTAAGGTTCGATGACGCTAGGGTTATAAAGGAAGTTTGTATGTGGTTACCGAATGTTGTTCGGAATCCCGGATGAGATCCCGGACGTCACGAGGAGTTCCGGAATGGTCCGGAGGTAAAGATTTATATATAGGAAGTCCTGTTTCGGCCATCGGGACAAGTTTCGGGGTCATCGGTATTGTACCGGGACCACCGGAAGGGTCCCGGGGGCCCACCGGGTGGGGCCACCTGCCCCGGGGGGCCACATGGGCTGTAGGGGGTGCGCCTTGGCCTACATGGGCCAAGGGCACCAGCCCCTAGAGGCCCATGCGCCAAGATATAGGAAAAAGGGGAGAGTCCTAAAGGGGGAAGGCACCTCCGAGGTGCCTTGGGGAGGATGGACTCCTCCCCCCGTCTTAGCCGCACCCCTTCCTTGGAGGAAGGGGCAAGGCTGCGCCTCCCCCCTCTCCCCTGCCCCTATATATAGTGGAGGGGAGGGAGGGCATCCATACCTGAGCCCTTGGCGCCTCCCTCCCTCCCGTGACACCTCCTCCTCTCCCGTAGGTGCTTGGCGAAGCCCTGTAGGATTGCCACGCTCCTCCATCACCACCACGCCGTTGTGCTGCTGCTGGATGGAGTCTTCCTCAACCTCTCCCTCTCTCCTTGCTGGATCAAGGCGTGGGAGACGTCACCGGGCTGTACGTGTGTTGAACGCGGAGGTGCCGTCCGTTCGGCACTAGGATCATCGGTGATCTGAATCACGACGAGTACGACTCCATCAACCCCGTTCACTTGAACGCTTCCGCTTAGCGATCTACAAGGGTATGTAGATGCACTCTCCTTCTACTCGTAGCTGGTTTCTCCATAGATAGATCTTGGTGACACGTAGGAAAATTTTGAATTTCTGCTACGTTCTCCAACAGCTGCAGCTGGTGGAGTAGGTGATACTGTGTTTGTAGATTTAGCCGGTGGACTTGGACCTTCTACTGCACTATAAGTACCAGCAGAATCTCGACGGCAGAGCCTTTTCTGTTTCACCCGACGAGTAACATCACTCCCTACTATATTATTTTCCTTGCTCTTTTTTGACTTTGCCATGTCAAGCTGTACCCACAACACAAAAGAATAAAATCACTCTTCAGAACTCAGTGATGCATGATACAGACAAGCAATACTTTGATGTAACACAACCGTATGAGGATGGAATATGTAAGAAAAACAGGACGGCATGACATATTCACAGCTACGATGTGCAAACTAAGCAGAAGGATTTTCAAGAAAATAGAAGTAATGCAAGCTAGACACCATATGAAAGATGCAACCAATATTACTCTGCCAAGATAAAAGTGTCTTGTCATAAGTGGCAATTCGAAAAATTAGAAGCAGTACAACATAGAAATCAATGCAAGATGCAACCACTATCAAACTGCCATGTTAAAAGCGTCCAATCATGAGTTACTGATGCGGGATACACAACAACAGTACTTTGATGTAAGAACAAGGTATGATAGATAGATGCAGTGTATTCTAGACACAGAAAGCCATGTCATATGCACATGTATAACGTATAAACTCAGCAGGTGCAATTTAATCAAAATAGAAGAAATACAGGCTAGACAACATATGCAACATGAAACCAATTATCACACTGTCAACTTAGAGCAAGCACCTGCGATGGTGGAGTGCGGGAGATGAACTCATCATGTAGACTTGGGACTTCAACTTCATTAGTAGTAGCAGTGGCAAATCTAGAGAGTCTCTGTCTGCGTCGGTGCGGAGTACCACCAACATACCCTAGCTTACTCTTTTCCTTCCTATTTTCTGATATTGCCTTATGAAGTCAAAACCACAAGAAGATGAATAAAATTAGCTCTGCATAACTGGTTGATGCATGATACAGACGAACACTACTTTGATGTAAGGCAAGCATAGAAGGATGGAATATATACAAAAAACGACAGTGTTTCATATTCACACGTACGATAGGAGGATGGAATATGTATGAAAAAACAGTAAGCGGAAGGCATTTCAACAAAATTAGAAGAAATGAAAGCTAGGCACCATATGAACATGCAACCAATATCACTCTATCAGGTAAAAAGTGTCTCGTCGTAAGTGCCATTTCAAGAAATTAGAAGCAGTACAAGCTAGAAGACAATGCAAGATGCAACCTACATCACAGTCCCAAGTTAAATGTGTCTTATGGGTAAGTGATCGTTGCAGGTATAAGTTGTAAGCTACAAAGATGCAATTCAACATAATCGGAAGCAATACAAACTAGACATCATACGGAAAACGCAACCACGTATAACAGTTCCAAGTAAGAGCAAGCACCTGTGATGGTGGAGTAGGGGAGATGTGCTCATCGTGTACACGTATGTTCTAGAAACAGGAACATGTGTCATATTCACAGGCATTATGTGTAAAGTAAGCAGATGCAATTCAAGTTAGAAGCAATACAAGCTAGACATCATACGCAACATGCAACCACATATAATAGTGTCAAGTTAGAGCAAGCACCTGTGATGGTGGAGTAGGGGAGATGTGCTCATCATCTAGACAGCTATGTTGACTGTCCAGCCTTGTGTTGTCTTGTGAATCTTGTTGGGAGGATGGCGGAGTAGAATCTGTAGAGACCCCCTGTTTGAGTTGCTCCGAAGGACCACCATCATCCACTGCCGGACTAATTTCCTTCAGCTGTAATGATTTTGCATTGTGAAGTCAAACCGATAAGAAAAAGGAATAAAATTCGCTCTTCAGAACTCATTCATGCATGATACTGACGAACACTACTCGGATGAAAGGCAAACACATGATGCGAGGATGGAATATGTATGAAAAACAGGATGGTGTGACATATTCACACCTATGATGTGGTAACTAAGCAGAAGGCATTTCAACAAATTAGAAGCAGTGCAAGCTAGACACCATATGAAAGATGCAACCAATATCACTCTGCCAAGTTCAAACTGTATGGTGTTTCAACAAATTAGAAGCAGTATATGCTAGAAATCATATGCAAGACACAACCAATATCACAGTGGCGACTTAAAGGTGCCTTATCATAAGTGACTGATGCGGGATATGCAAGAATAGTAGTCTGATGTAGAAACAGGAACACATGTCATATTCACATGCATTATGTGTAAAGTAAGCAGATGCTATTCAACAAAGTTAGAAGCAATACAAGCTAGACATCATATGCAACATGGAACAACATATAATAGTGCCAAGTTAGAGCAAGCACCTGTGATGGTGGAGTAGGGGAGATGTGCTCATCATCTACACAACTACGTTGACTGTCTAGCCTTGTGTTGTCTTGCGAATCTTGTTGGGAGGATGGCGGAGTAGAATCTGTAGAGAACCTCCGTTTCAGTTGCTCGGAAGGACCACCATCATCCAATGCCTTGCCAATTTCCTTTAGCTTTATTGATTTTGCATTGTGAGGTCATACTGACAAGAAAAAGGAATATCATTTGCTCTTCAGAACTCATTCATGCATGATACTGACGAACACTACTCTGATGAAAGGCAAAGTCATGATACGAGGATGGAATATGTACGAAAAAATGGACGGCTTGACATATTCACACCTATGATGTGGTAACTAAGTAGAAGACACTTCAACAAATTAGAAACACTGCAAGACACCATATGGAAGGTGCAATCAATATCACTCTGCCAAGTTAAAACTGTCTCATCATAGGTGGTGTTCATCAAACTAGAAGCAATACATGCTAGAAATCATATTCAAGACGCAAACCAATATCACACTGCCAACTTAAAGGTGTCCCATCATAAGTGACTGATGCAGGATACACAAGAAGAGTAGTTTCATGGAAGAACATGGTGTGATAGATAGATATAGTATGTACCAAAAACAGGAAAGCGTGTCATATTCACATGTATCATGTGTAAGCTAAGCAGATGCAGTTTACACTAATTAGGAGCTATACGAGCTAGACACCATATGCAGCATGCAACCAGATATCACACTGCCAAGTTAGAGCAAGCACCTTGGATGGTGGAGTAGGGGAGCGGAGACTTGGACCATGTAATGCACTATCAGTACAAGGAGAATCGGTACAGATGCTCCGTTTACGTAGCTGCAGAGGACCACCATCATCGCCTTCCTTACTCTTTTCCTTCCTCTTTCTTGATTTTGCCTTGTCAAGTCAAACCCACAAGAAAAAGGAATAAAATTTGCTCTGCAGAACTTATTGATGCATGATACCGACGAACACTACTTTCATGTAAGGCGGCCGCATGATAGGAGGATGGAATATGTATGAAAAATAGGACGGCGTAACATATTGACATGTATGATGTATAAAGTGTAAACTAAGCACAAGGTGCTTGAACTTGTTAGAATCGATGCAAGCTAGAAACCATATGAAAGATGAAACCAATATCACTCTGCCAAATTAAAAGGGTGCCCTAACAAATGTATTTGACCAAATTAGAAGCAATACATGGCAACATGCTAGAAATAATATGCAATATGCAACGAATAAAGGTGACTCATCATAAGTAATTGATGCAGGATACAAAAGAGAGGTAGTTTCATGTAAGAACAAGGTTAACACATAGATGTAGTGTGTACCAAAAATAGGAAGGCATGTCATATTCACATGTATTGTGTGTAAACTAAGCAGATGCAATTTACCCTAATTAGAAGCATTACAAGCTAGGCACCGTATGCAACATGCAACCACATATCACACTGCGCAGTTGGAGCAAGCACCTGTGATGGTGGTGTAGGGGAAGTGCTGTCTTCAGGTATAGAGCAATGTTCAATATCTTCATTTAGGCTTGCTGTTTCTTGAGAATCATGTGGAGAGGATGAAATTGCATTCTTTATAAGAGTATTGCGTCTCATATTAACCCACGCGCGTGACTGTCTCATCATAATCGATAGACGCAGGATACACAAGAACAGTAGTTTGATGTAAGAACATGGTGTGATAGGCAGATGTAGTATGTACCAAAAACAGGAAGGCGTGTCATATTCACATGTATAATGTGTAAGCTAAGGAGATGCAATTTAACAAATTAGGAGCATTGATGAGGGATACACAAGAGAAGTAGTTTGATGTAAGAACATGGTTAATAGAAAGACGTAGTATGTACTAAAAACAGGAAGGCATGTCATATTCACAGGTATAATGTGTTAACTAAGCAGATGCAATTTACCCTAATTAGAAGCATTACAAGGTAGACACCATATGCAACATGCAACCACATATCACACTGCCAAGTAAGAGCAAGCACCTGCGATGGTGGTGTGGGGGAATTGCGGTGATCAACTAGAGAGCTACGTTGACTATCTTCATTTAGCCTTGCTGTTTCTCGAGAATCATGTGGGGAGGATGACACTGCACTCTTTAAATGAGTAGGGCGTCTCACAGTAACCCACCCGGGTGACTGTCTCATCATAAGTGATTGACGAGGGATACAAAAGAGAATTAATTTGATGTACGAACATGGTTAATAGACATATGTACTATGTATCAAAAACAGGAAGGCTTGTCATTATCAAAGGTATAATGTGTAAAGTAAGCAGATGCAATTTAACCAAATTGGAAGCAATACAAGCTAGACAACGTATGCAACATGCAACCACATTTGACAGTGCGAAGTTAAAGCAAGCACCTGGGATGGTTGTGTGTGGCAATTGAGATCATCAACTGCAGAGCTACTTTTACTGTCTCCAACTGCTGACACTGCACCCATTAGAGCGCTCAAACCCTTACTGCTTATATTTGAATTACACTTGAGCGACTTCTATCTTTTCTTTTCTGCATTCATCAACACTGCGTCAGAGTCTGAAATATCCATGCATAAAAAAACAATAGTGTGAGTATGGGTGAAGTGTGTGCACAATTAGTACAGTGTAAAGGTAGCAGATAGCAGGTCGGTGAGAAATAAATGACGAGAGACATATGATAGCTCTACAACATGCATGGCACACTCAATTACTACAAGATTCTATGAAAATAACAGTCGACTGAAAGCAAATAGGTCAGTCCAGTTTTTCTGCACCGTCCGATGTACAAAGAACGGGCAGATCGCCTTCATCTACCTCCAGCCAGTCAGTGTTGACGATCTTCCTCGAAACGCCAGTGACCACCGGCCCAATATTCCTCCCCTGCCTGCGGCCTCCCCTCGACCTCACCGCACCGCCCCCCCGGCCATCCATTCAAGCCCCACCGACCTCCAGATCAGGCGCACGCAGCTCCTGCACCCCACACCCCTATGATAGACACCGATGCGCCGCTTCCCCGGGGAACAGGCGGACTAGGTGCTCCGCGCGCCTAAGTGGGTGCTGCTTCTTTTAATTGCGGTTTGACTGACCCTGAATTGAAATCCAGGCGGGCTACTGACCTCTAGCAAAGGTGAAATAGTAGAAGGGAGGAAACCTTATGCATTTAGTATCACGAAGAAGATGCAGTAAGAAGCGCTCAACTAGTTTCTTCGTGGGATGAATACGGTGTGAGCGGAGACGTAAGATTTGCAAGAATAAGGGAAGAGGAGTACCTCTTTCTGCTGGCAGTGCTATGTCCTCCTTCTGTTTTTCTGACGATCTTGTTGTTTGCCGGAAACCAGAAGTTGTGGAGGACGGTGCAGCCTTGGACGAACCCATGGCCAAGTTGTTGAGTGTGGTGCGGTGGCCGTCTGTCGACGGCGGGGAAGCAGATCCGAGGCGGCAAACGATGGCGTAGCAGGAACAACTCCGGTGTGGTGGACGATTGCGATAGTGGAGCCGCAGCAGTGATGCGCAGGACGGCGTGGTCAGAGTGGTTCTGGTACGGCGCACATCGGCGTCGGCATCGTGGAGGCAGCTCTGCCTCGACTTCAGCTGCTAAGTCCTTGAGGGTGTTGCGGTTGCGGTTGCGTTGGACGACGACGTCGGGGTACCGACTCCGGCGTGATGGAGGAGGGCGGCGGTGCTTGGGGTTTCGCAGCTGGTGGAGAGGGCGTTTTCGCGCCCATGGAGTATGAATGGGGAAACAGAGGGAGGCGGGGAACTAAGGGGGAACAATGTTTCGGTTTGAGACGCGCTTGTTTGAAATTTGGGGGAAGTTACAAACTTTGCCCCCTCATAGCCCACAAGTATAGGGGATCTATCATAGTCCTTTCGATAAGTAAGAGTGTCGAACCCAACGAGGAGCAGAAGGAAATGATAAGCGGTTTTCAGCAAGGTATTCTCTGCAAGTACTGAAATAAGTAGTAACAGATAGTTTTGTGATAGGATAAATTGTAACGAGTAACAAGTAACAAAAGTAAATAAAGTGCAACAAGGTGGCCCAATCCTTTTTGTAGCGAAGGACAAGCCTGGACAACTTCTTATAATAGGAAAAGCGCTCCCGAGGACACATGGGAATATCGTCAAGCTAGTTTTCATCACGCTCATATGATTCGCGTTCGGTACTTTGATAATTTGATATGTGGGTGAACCGGTGCTTGGGTACTGCCCTTACTTGGACAAGCATCCCACTTATTATTAACCTCTATTGCAAGCATCCGCAACTACAACAAAAGTATTAAGGTAAACCTAACCATAGCATGAAACATATGGATCCAAATCAGCCCCTTACGAAGCAACAGATAAACTTGGGTTTAAGCTTCTGTCACTCTAGCAACCCATCATCTACTTATTACTTCCCAATGCCTTCCTCTAGGCCCAAAGAATGGTGAAGTGTTATGTAGTCGACGTTCACATAACACCACTAGAGGTTAGACAACATACATCTTATCAAAATATCGAATGAATACCAAATTCACATGACTACTAATAGCAAGACTTCTCCCTTGTCCTCAGGAACAAACGTAACTACTCACAAAGCATATTCATGTTCATAATCAGAGGGGTAATAATGTGCATAAAGGATCTGAACATATGATCTTCCACCAAATAAACCAACTAGAATCAACTACAAGGAGTAATCAACACTACTAGCAACCTACTAGCATCAATCCCAGACTTGGAGACAAGAATTGGATACAAGAGATGAACTAGGGTTTGGAGATGAGATGGTGCTGGTGAAGATGTTGATGGAGATTGCCCTCTCCCGATGAGAGGAGCGTTGGTGTTGACGATGGTGATGATTTCCCCCTCCCGGAGGGAAGTGTCCCCGGCAGAACAGCTCTGCCGGAGCCCTAAATTGGTTCCACCAAGGTTCCGCCTCGTGGCGGCGGAGTCTCGTCCCGAAAGGTTCTCTCTTATTTTTTTTCTCATCGAAAGACTTCATATGGGAGAAGATGGATGTCGGAGAGCCACCAGGGGGCCCACGAGGTAGGGGGCGCACCCAGGGGGGCGCCCCCACCCTCGTGAGCGGGGTGTGGGGCCCCTAGCCTTCATCTTTGGCGACGATTTTTCTTTATTTATTTTAAGGTATTCCGTGGAGTTTCAGGACTTTTGGAGTTGCGCAAAATAGTCCTTCAATATTTGCTCCTTTTCCAGCCCAGAATTCCAGCTGCCGGCATTCTCCCTCTTCATGTAAAGCTTGTAAAATAAGAGAGAATAGCCATAAGTATTGTGATATAACGTGAAATAACAGCCCATAATGCAATAAATATTGACATAAAAGCATGATGCAAAATGGACGTATCAACTCCCCCAAGCTTAGACCTCGCTTGTCCTCAAGCGAAAAGCCGATAACAATAATTATGTCCTGGTAGAGGCGTCGATAAAAATAAAATATGGACATGAAGGCATCATGATTATTTCATAACAGCTACATATATAGATTTTGTCATATGATTACTTATGTTCAAGTGATGATCTTTTCACAATGTCAAAATATGAATCAGAAACCTTATTGGGCACCACAATTATAATCTCAGTCATTGAAGCAATTGCAATTTATCATAACATCAGAAAGAGTCTATGTCAGAGCTTAAAAGCAAGCCCACACACTCAATTATCACTTATTCCTTCACAATTGCTAACACTCATGCAATACTTGTGGTTACAGAGTTTTAATCAGACTCAGAGAAAGATACGGGCTTATAATTTTGCCCACAACTTTTTACCTCAAGGGTAATGTCAACAATAATAATTCATGGTCCCCCACATCCAATTATATATATATATATATATATATATATATATATATATATATATATATATATATATCATGTTGTTTCCAACATGCTGAGCTTGCCAAAGGATAAAATGAAAAAAAGGAAGGGTGAAGATCACCATGACTCTTGCATAAGGTAGAGGATAATAATAAAAGATAGGCCCTTCGCAGAGGAAATCAGAGGTTGTTATGCGCATTTAGGGTTGATGCACAAAATCTTAATGCAAAAGAACGTCACTCTATATTGCCCCTTGCATGTGAACCTTTATTATGCAGTCCGTCTCTTTTATTGTGTCCACAACAAGTTCGTACAAAGCTTATTTCTCTGCACTAATAAGTCATGCATATTTAGAGAGCAATTTTTATTGCTTGCACCGATGACAACTTACTTGAAGGATCTTACTCAATCCATAGGTAGATGTGGTGGACTCTCATGGCAAAACTGGTTTAAGGGTATTTGGAAGCACAAGTAGTATTTCTACTTAGTGCTGAGAATTGGCTAGCATGAGGGGGAAAGGCAAACTCAACACGGTAGAGGAACCATGACAACATACTTTATCTCAGATGTAAGAAAACATAACTCATTATGTTGTCTTCCTTGTCCAACCTCAACTCTTTAGCATGTCATATTTTAATGAGTGCTCCCAATCATAAAAGATATCAATGATAATATATCTATATGTGAAACCTCTCTTTCCTTATTACTTCCTATTAATTGCAACGATGACCAAAGCTATATTTGCCAACTCCCAACAACTTTTAATCATCATACTTTTTCTATGTGAAGTCATTACTTTCACTAAGATCAATACGAACTCCTTGATTCTTTTTATTCTTTTTCTTCTAATCACCCAAGATCATGGCAAAATACTCAAGCCCTTGACTCAACACTAATCTTTATTATATAGCTCATGGACTCGATTACAAAGAAGGATCATAAAGCAAAACTCAAAACTAGATTATGACATGACTTTATTCTACTAAATCAAGATACTACTAATAGGATCGAACTAAGAAAAACGGTAAATATAGGAGTTGTGATGGTGATACGATACCAGGGCACCTCCCCCAAGCTTGGCAGTTGCCAAGGGGAGTGCCCATACCCATGTGATTATGTCCTCGGAGGTGATGGAGGTGGTGATGAAGAAGGTGGATAATCGCACATCGAGCGTAAAAGCTCCTCCAATTTGCGGATAATGCCCTTAAGCCCAGCAATATGATCCTTCAGCAAAATATTCTCCCGTGTGAGATACTTGTTTTGTATGCGGGCTAACTCAATCATCTTGAAGGCTTCAAGCTCTGTTGGAGTAAAAAGGTTAGGTAAAGGTTGAGGGATGTCTTCTTCTTTCACCACTTGAGCTTGAACCTCCATGGTCTTCTTGATCCCTTCATCCTTGTTGATTTCTTCTGGTTCTTCTCTTTTCATCTCTATCTTCAATAGCCAGGCATCCTTGTCTTCGTTGTTGGAGGAGGGAGAAGTCATGGTGCTCTAAATCTGCAACAGAAATAGCTCGAAACAAAAACTGGGGAGATTTGCGTGATACGAGAGTCAAAACCTTCGGGAATATATATATAATGAATTTTTACCGACCAAAATACGTATTGTGCAAGGAAATGGAGTCCGGAGGGCACACGAGGTGCTCAGGAGGTAGGGGGCGCGCCTAGGGGGTAGGGCGCGCCCTCCACCCTCGTGGAGGCCTCGTGTCCTCCCTGGACTGCTACTTATTTTTCTATTTTTCTAAATATTCCAAAACGGAGAAATATTGCCTTAAAAATTGTTTTGGAGTCGGTTTACTTACCGTACCACATACCTATTCCTTTTTGGAGTCTGGAACGTTCTGGAAAGTGTCCCTTATGTATTCCTCCAGGGTTACGGTTTCAATAATATTAGTTTCAACATTTATAGGATTACCTGAAATATAGTGTTTGATCCTTTGACCGTTTACCACCTTCGGATTTGTGCCTGCGAAGTTGTTGATTTTTATGGCACCGGAACGATAGACCTCCTCGATAACGTAGGGACCTTCCCATTTGGAGAGAAGTTTTCCTGCAAAAAATCTTAAATGAGAGTTGTATAGCAATACATAATCACCTACATTAAACTCACGCTTTTGTATCCTTTTGTCATGCCACCTTTTAACTTTTTCTTTAAACAACTTGGCATTTTCATAAGCTTGGGTTCTCCATTCATCAAGTGAGCTAATATCAAATAACCTCTTCTCACCGGCAAGTTTGAAGTCATAGTTGAGCTCTTTAATAGCCCAATATGCCTTATGTTCTAGTTCGAGAGGTAAGTGACATGCTTTTCCATAAACCATTTTATACGGAGACATACACATAGGATTTTTGTACGCAGTTCTATAGGCCCATAATGCATCATTCAGTTTCTTGGACCAATTCTTTCTAGACCTATTGACAGTTTTTTGCAAAATTAATTTGAGCTCTCTATTGCTCAATTCTACCTGCCCACTAGTCTGCGGGTGATATGGAGATGCAATTCTATGATTAATGTCATATTTAGCAAGCATCTTACGGAAAGCACCATGAATAAAGTGTGAACCACCATCAGTCATTAAGTATCTAGGGACTCCAAATCTCGGAAAAATAACTTCCTTAAGCATTTTAATAGAAGTGTTATGATCAGCACTACTAGTTGGAATAGCTTCTACCACTTAGTAACGTAATCAACATCAACTAAAATATGAGTGTAACCATTAGAGGCAGGAAAAGGTCCCATATAGTCAAAGCCCCAAACATCAAATGGCTCAATAACAAGTGAATAATTCATAGGCATTTCTTGACGTCTATTGATATTACCAATTCTTTGACATTCATCGCAAGATAAAACAGACTTACGGGCATCTTTGAAGAGAGTAGGCCAATAAAAGCCGGATTGCAATACCTTATGTGCAGTTCTATCTCCAGGGTGGTGTCCTCCATAAGCCTCGGAGTGACACTTGCATAGGATCTGTTTCTGTTCATGCTCAGGTACACAACGTCTAATAACACCATCTACTCCTTCTTTATAAATATGTGGGTCACCCCAAAAGTAATGTCGCAAGTCATAGAAAAACTTTTTCTTTTGTTGGTATGTGAAGCTAGGCGGTATAAATTTAGCAACAATATAATTAGCATAATCAGCATACCATGGAGTGCTACGAGAAGTACTTATGACATTCAATTGCTCATCAGGAAAGCTATCATCAATAGATAGTGGGTCATCAAGAACATTCTCTAGCCTAGACAAGTTGTCTGCAACGGGGTTCTCAGCTCCTTTTCTATCAACAATATGTAAATCAAATTCTTGAAGCAAGAGAACCCATCTAATGAGTCTAGGTTTTGCATCTTTCTTTTCCATAAGATATTTAATAGCAGCATGATCTGTATGAATAGTTACTCTAGAATCAATAATATAGGGTCTGAATTTATCACAAGCAAATACAACCGCTAAAAGTTCCTTTTAGGTAGTAGCATAATTTCTTTGAGCATTGTCTAGAGTCTTACTAGCATAATGGATAACATTCAATTTCTTATCAACTCTTTGCCCTAGAACAACACCTACAGCATAATCACTAGCATCACACATAATTTCAAAGGGTAAATTCCAATCACGTGGCTGAACAACAGGTGCAGAGACTAATGCTTTCTTAAGCATTTCAAATGCTTCTACACAATCATCATCAAAGACAAATGGTACATCTTTTTGTAATAAATTAGTCAGAGGCCGAGAGATTTTTGAGAAGTCCTTGATGAACCTCCTATAAAATCCGGCGTGACCAAGGAAACTTCTTATACCTTTGATGTCCTTGGGACATGGCATCTTTTCAATAGCATCAACCTTGGCTTTATCAACTTCAATACCTCTTTCAGAAACTTTATGCCCCAAGACAATACCTTCATTCACCATAAAGTGGCACTTTTCCCAATTCAAGACAAGATTAGTTTCTTCACATCTCTGCAAAACTCGAGCAAGATTGCTCAAGCAATCATCAAAAGAGGAACCATAGACGGAAAAGTCGTCCATGAAAACCTCCCAAATTTTCTCGCAAAAGTCAGAGAATATAGCCATCATGCATCTTTGAAAGGTAGCAGATGCATTACATAAACGAAAAGGCATACGTCTATAAGCAAAAGTACCAAAAGGGCAAGTAAAAGTAGTCTTTGATTGATCTTTAGCCGACATAGGTATTTGAGAAAAACCAGAATAACCATCTAGAAAGCAATAATGTGTATGTTTGCATAACCTTTCTAGCATTTGATCAATAAAAGGTAAGGGGTAATGATCTTTCTTAGTAGCCTTATTTAATTTTCGGAAATCAATTACCATCCTATAACCTGTGATAATTCTTTGCGGAATCAATTCATCTTTATCATTAGGGACAACAGTAATACCTCCCTTCTTAGGGACACAATGGACAGGACTTACCCACTGACTATCAGCAACGGGATAAATTATACCTGCCTCCAGAAGCTTGAGTATTTCTTTTCTTACCACTTCTTTCATTTTAGGATTCAAACGTCGTTGAGGATCACGAACCGGTTTGGCATTCGCTTCCAAATTTATTTTATGTTGACATAGAGTGGGACTGATGCCCTTAAGATCATCCAGAGTATATCCAATAGCGGCACGATGCTTCTTTAGAGTTTTCAATAATCTTTCTTCTTCATGCTCTGAAAGGTTAGCGCTAATAATGAGAGGATATATTTTCATTTCATCAAGATAAGCATATTTAAGATTATCAGGCAACGGTTTAAGCTCAAACACGGGATCACCCTTGGGTGGAGGAGGATCCCCTAGGATTTCAAAAGGCAAATTGTGCGGTAGAATAGGTTCCTGTTTAAAGAATACTTCATCTATTTCCCTTCTTTCATTCATGAACATATCATTTTCATGGTCTAGCAAATAGTGTTCTAAAGGATCACTAGGAGGTACAGCAATAGAAGCAAGACCAATAATTTCATCCTTACTAGGCAATTCTTCCTCACGATGTTGTTTACTAAATTTAGAGAAATTAAACTCATGAACCATATCATCCAAGCCAATAGTAACAACATTCTTTTCGCAGTCTATCTTAGCATTAACAGTACGCAAGAAGGGTCTACCAAATATAATGGGACAAAAGCTATCTTGTGGAGAACCAAGAACAAGAAAATCAGCGGGATATTTGGTTTTCCCACACAAGACTTCAACATCTCTAACAATTCCCATTGGAGATATAGTATCTCTATTGGCAAGTTTAATTGTAACATCAATTTCCTCTAACTCAGCAGGTGCAATCTCATGCATAATTTCTTTGTATAAGCCAATGGGTATAACACTAGCACTAGCACCCATATCACATAAGCCATGATAACAATGATCTCCTATTTTAACAGAAATAATAGGCACGCCTACCACAGGTCTATGTTTATCTCTATCACAGGGTTTAGCAATTCTAGCAGTTTCACCAGTGAATTGAATAACATGCCCATCAATATTATCAGACAAGAGATCTTTAACAATACCAATATTGGGTTCTACTTTGACTTGCTCAGGAGGTATATAAGTCCTAGTATTGCTTTTACGAACAACAATTGAAGCTTTGGCATGATCCTTCATTCTAACAGGGAAAGGGGGTTTCTCAACATAAGAAGTAGGAACAATAGGATCATTATAAGTGACAATCTTTTCTTCAACTTTAATAGGTGCAACTACTTTTACTTCTATGGGAGGATGATATTTAAACCACTTCTCCTTGGGGAGATCAACATAAGTAGCAAAAGATTCAAAGAAGGAAGCTACTATCTCAGAGTCAAGTCCATATTTAGTGGTAAACTTACGGAAAATATCGGTATCCATAAAACATTTAAAACAATCAAACTTAGGTGTCATACCTGACTTCTTACCTTCGTCGAGGTCCCAATCTTTAGAGTTGCATTTAATTCTATCCAATAAATTCCATCCAAATTCAATAGACTTCATCATAAAAGAGCCAGCACAAGAAGTATCGAGCATGGTGCGATTATTATCAGAAAGCCGAGCATAAAAATTCTGGAGAATTGTCAATTTTGAGAGCTCATGATTGGGGCATGAATATAACATTGATTTAAGCCTCCCCCAAGCTTGAGCGATGCTTTCTCCTTCGCGAGGCCAAAAATTATATATATAATTGCGATCACGATGAACAAGATGCATAGGGTAATACTTTTGATGAAATTCCAATTTCAATCTTTTATAGTTCCATGATCTTGTATCATCACATAGCCTATACCATGTCAATGCGTCTCCCTCCAAAGATAAAGGGAAAGCCTTCCTCTTAACAACATCATCGGGTATACCTGCAAGCTTAAATAGTCCACAAATATCATCCACAAAGTGTAGATGTTCGTCAGGATGCTTTGTTCCGTCTCCTGCGAAAGTGTTAGCTAGCAGTTTTTCCATCATACCCGAAGGAATCTGAAAAGCAGTTTCATTTTCAATAGATTCAGTAGGTTCAGTAGGTTGAGGAGCAACTCTTGGCTCAACCGGACGGGGTGAAGATACCCCGAACAAGCCCCTCAAACAATTACTTTCCATGGTAACAAGTGACAGAAAATGTCAGCACACTAAATAAAATTTTCCTTACCAAATTCCACCTACCAAAGGCGCTTCACTCCCCGGCAACGGTGCCAGAAAAGAGTCTTGATGACCCACAATTATAGGGTATCTATCGTAGTCCTTTCGATAAGTAAGAGTGTCGAACCCAACGAGGAGCAGAAGGAAATGATAAGAGGTTTTCAGCAAGGTATTCTCTGCAAGTACTGAAATAAGTAGTAACAGATAGTTTTGTGATAGGATAAATTGTAACGAGTAACAAAAGTAAATAAAGTGTAGCAAGGTGGCCCAATCCTTTTTGTAGCAAAGGACAAGCCTGGACAACTTCTTATAACAGGAAAAGCGCTCCCGAGGACACATGGGAATATCGTCAAGCTAGTTTTCATCACGCTCATATGATTCGCGTTCGGTACTTTGATAATTTGATATGTGGGTGAACCGGTGCTTGGGTACTGCCCTTACTTGGACAAGCATCCCACTTATGATAAAGTATTAAGGTAAACCTAACCATAGCATGAAACATATGGATCCAAATCAGCCCCTTACGAAGCAACACATAAACTAGGGTTTAAGCTTCTATCACTCTAGCAACCCATCATCTACTTATTACTTCCCAATGCCTTCCTCTAGGCCCAAAGAATGGTGAAGTGTTATGTAGTCGACATTCACATAACACCACTAGAGGTTACACAACATACATCTTATCAAAATATCGAACGAATACCAAATTCACATGGCTACTAATAGCAAGACTTCTCCCTTGTCCTCAGGAACAAACGTAACTACTCACAAAGCATATTCATGTTCATAATCAGAGGGGTAATAATGTGCATAAAGGATCTAAACATATGATCTTCCACCAAATAAACCAACTAGCATCAACTACAAGGAGTAATCAACACTACTAGCAACCTACTAGCACCAATCCCGGACTTGGAGACAAGAATTGGATACAAGAGATGAACTAGGGTTTGGAGATGAGATGGTGCTGGTGAAGATGTTGATGGAGATTGCCCTCTCTCGATGAGAGGAGCGTTGGTGATGACGATGGTGATGATTTGCCCCTCTCGAAGGGAAGTGTCCCCGGCAGAACAGCTCTGCCGGAGCCCTAGATTGGTTCCGCCAAGGTTCCGCCTCGTGGCGGCGGAGTCTCGTCCCGAAAGGTTCTCTCTTATTTTTTTCTCATCGAAAGACTTCATATGGGAGAAGATGGATGTCGGAGAGCCACCAGGGGGGCCATGAGGTAGGGGGCGCGCCCAGGGGGTGCCCCCACCCTCATGAGCAGGGTGTGGTCCCCCTGGCCTTCATCTTTGGCGATGATTTTTCCTTATTTATTTTAAGGTATTCCGTGGAGTTTCAGGACTTTTGGAGTTGCGCAGAATAGTCCTTCAATATTTGCTCCTTTTCCAGCCCAGAATTCCAGCTGTCGGCATTCTCCCTCTTCATGTAAACCTTGTAAAATAAGAGAGAATAGCCATAAGTATTGTGACATAACGTGAAATAACAGCCCATAATGCAATAAATATTGACATAAAAGCATGATGCAAAATGGACGTATCACCCCCATCTAAAATTTCGAACATATTGCGGGTTGGGGGTAGGACAGTCATGTCAGGTGTCCCAAATGTGGGCGGGGTAGATTTCGGCCGAGCGCATGGGTGTTTAGGCGCCCACGGCGTATGAATGCTTCTCGGAGGCGGTTGAGACTGGCGTCTTGGTGAAGTTACAAACCTACCCCGGTTTAGACCTTTGGACATCGGGACGATAGGCTACACGGGCCAGAGTCAGGACAGTAATTTCCTACCACCAAAACATTAGTCTCGCGTGGTTTCGGGTGACCAGAGGCCTATTTGGCACTTCATTCAATATTTGGGAGCAGAAGCATTAACGTTTTCGGTTCTCTTGAATTGAACTTTCAGGATCTGTCAAACTTCACAAATCTTTACTCTTGAAAATCCTAAAGCTACGATTATTTTGGAATGGAGGGGGTACATTTTAATATACATTGTACACGAGTATATATTAAAAAAATATGCAACTTACCTCAGTTCATGCATGGTTCCAGGTCTAATCTCCTTGGTTGCAAAAACAAGTTAGATATGCGTATGTATATATATACCATGTTCAAACTCACAACAAAGATTGATGCCCCCTTTTACATCTGATTTACAAATGCCATTATCTCGGGTTCAAATAGATGAATGCACTTCCTATGAATTCGAATCTTCGAAACCCCCTTTATGTTGAATTCGACATGTATTTTATTTCGTAGCTAGCAATTTGGAATGTATCCATGCAAGTGACAAATGTATAAAGTGCTTCACACTAACAACATGGAGTGCACTAATTAATGTTTATATATGAATTGCAAAAGCATCCATTGCCTGTATTTCAAACCGCTCTCACTCTATGGATCGATAATATGAAATAAACACATGCACATGCTAGAATTCAATAGAGTATGGGTGTCTGATAGACCGATTTTCGTCCGTACGCAATTTTGCAAAATTCATGATCTCATCCAAAAATAATAATGCCATTTATATTTTAATTTAATGCGTAGAACCGCCTTTTACACGTAGATGCACTATGCCTCGCCCCGTTCTCACAAACGCGTTATATATCTCTCTATCCAACGCATAAGTGCACACACTTTATATGCATCGGCATTTCTCTTTCACACGTGCTCACAATCTCTCTCAGGGTGTTGGGGTGTCTCACGCACATGGTCTCTCTGTTTCTCTATCTCTCTTTCTGACTACTATGTACCACTCTTTTCACTAATCTCAGTTGGAAAACACTATTTCTCTCACATGCATATATACACATGCACGGTCTCTACTAGCCCTCTATCCGCACATATATGTGCCTATGTGTCTCCCGCACGCACATTATCTTTAGGCCTCTCTCGCACACATTGCCCCCCCCCCCGACACACCTCTCTAATAGTAGTTGGCAGATATGATTTCATCATATCATTCGGTAGGATATCCCTGGCTGTTAGGATGGATGGTAAATACGAGGAAAAGTTTTACCCTAGTTCGGATCGGACCCTTGCAGTTGAAGAAAGAGCCTACTCCTGGTACTGTATATTAGTGTTAGGGGTGTGTAGAAAGTACAGGTGAATACCAGGCATTGTGCGTGTGTGTATACTATCGACGAACTAGCCCCCAAGCTTGTATAACATACTAAGGGCCTAGGGTTACAAATCATATATAGTCGGCTTATCACCAGTGGGGATAGAGTCCTCCGCGACTCTGGTAGCTTCGTGTTGTACGCCGAGTCCTCCACATGGGTCTCCGTATAACACATCTCGGTCCAACCTATATGTGGCGCAGGATGAAACCGACCCATGATTCTTCATGTTGACCCACCACAACTAGAAATGATGTGCCCACCACACCACACACGCAATCGGCCACTAAGAAAATAAGCATATACAATAGTACAACGGTATCTAGCTCACGATACGTCTCCATATTTTGTTGATGACACTGACGGACTTTGCATTTGATACGTGCTCCATATTTTGTTGACGACGCTTACGATCATTGTATTTGAAGCGAAAGCACGATATGGTCACTGGACTTCAGAATAAGCTCATCACGGTCACCACATACATTTTGTCGTGCTAACCAACATGTGGTTGGATGGTTAGAGGACAGTGGTTTCTCGAGCCCACCAAGGTTAAAGTCCCGGTGCTCACATTTATCTTGTGTTAATTTCAGTATTTTCCTGCGATGTACGTTCAGTGGGAGGAGAGTTCCACTCGACTACGAGGAACCTATGGGTCTCAAGATCATATTTGCTGGCCCACTCTCTCGAAGGTGCAGCGGCGGACCGGCGGTGGGGAGTGGTTTCGGGGAGGGCGGGCCGGCCGCAGGCGGCAGGGGCGGGCGGTTCG
>NC_041393.1:135462335-135476896 GCF_002162155.2 Triticum dicoccoides | reverse complement strand
ATTTCGTATCCAACGGCTGGAAAATCTAATGACCAGAGATGAAAAAGTCAGTCGACTGATGTGTATCCTCACCCCGCATGTACACATGCACGCACGCAAGACACACATGCATGTAAGCGTGCAACACTAACACGTACACATAACATACACACGCACGCATGCTGGCATGCAACACTGACACATACACATGCGCTCACGAACACACGCACGTACGCACCCATGCATGTAACACTGAAACGCACCCTTGCACGCACGCAACACTCGCACGCCTGCATGCACACAGCACACGATGCAAGACACACGCTTAACTACATGAAAAAGATGATGTCACACTCAATGAACAATCATCGGTTTATGAAATGCCCGCTTCTGAATGCCCTGGCCCACCAAAGGTTCCTCTGCTGTGCGGTGCCCGCGTTGGGTCACTGACTTGTAGGCCATGCACCCAAAGAGCCCACACGTCAGTGGAAGAACGATGCGGTGTCCTAGGTTAGAGTCGAGGGCGCCACTCGCGGCACGCCCGGCTGAACACGCCTCCGTGCTGCATTCAAACGCCTCCATGAAACCCGCCCGTGTGGAAGCTGAGAAACCCACTCCGGACACACGTCCGTTCATGACCGGGCCGGTGTTAAATGCAACACCTGCCGAGCTCCTCCCGTTCGCCGTCTATTTAATATCCTATTTAAACGAGGCCAAACACCGGCCAAGAATCGCACACCTCCGCCGCTCCCCTATCTCCTCCACCATTTTGTCCACTCTTATAATGGCTTACAAATATTAGTTATTCCGCATCCAAGCCGGCTGGGTAGCCCGCCGGATACGAGCTATGCAGCTCGCTGATCCACCTCCCTCCCCTCGCCCGACGGAGCCAGTTGCCGCCCCAAGCCGGCGCGCGGTTCAGCAACTCACCGCTCCAGGCCAGCTCGACGAGGAGCGGTGCACGGGCGTCATTGCTGCCATCCGCGCCGCCGCCTTGTACCGCGTCTCCCATTTCTGTGGTCGAGACTCCCATGTCGGCGGCCGCACCATGCAAGCAGTGACAGAAGGCGGGTGCGTGGAGAGCGACGAGTCAGTGGCCAGCACCTCCGCGTCCGCCGCCATCATCGAGGAGAAGTAGAACACGGGAGGCCGCCACCGCTTGGGTCCCATGAAGGCCACCGCGGAGGTGACGCCGGCGTACACAGTAGGTGTCTTACCGGATCCTTTTGTTGCGAGGACCTTCTTCGACCCCGCATGGGCTCCACGGAAGAGGTCAATGTTAGGATGAACTCGAGCCGGTGCCGGCCATGGCGAAGTAGTGGCCGGTGATGAACTCGAACCGGTGCCGGCCACCATCATCTTCGGCACCAGCCAATGATATTAGTTGGGCAGTGGGGAAGCGAGCCGTCCTTTGCGCTGAAGCATATACCTCCGGGGCTCCCGGCAGTCCGATGATCGTGCTGCCGGACATGAGGAACACAAATCGATCGGCGGGCGACCATTTAGGCCAGGTATTATATACCTGTGCTGTCCAGAACTAGCACCGCGTAGTTCATTTGAATGTAATGAAATCCGTCATGTTTGTGTGAAAATCCGGTATTTTATATGATTTCCATTGTTGTTTATATGAAATATCAGTTTGTCTACGTGTTTGCGTGAATTTCGTCCGGTTCGTTGAGTTGCTGTCATAATGTGTGCGGCTACGGTTGGATGGCGTAATTTGCGGGTCGCCGGTCGGTCTGCGGGTGGCTCGGGCGGCATTGTGGGACAAAAAACATAGCTCGTGCGAGCTCGTCTCCAACGTGCGCGCTGGAGGATGCATGACAGCATGAGCACCCGAGCCGTTCCTCGTTCATCGGTGGTAAAGGCACCGGTGGACAAAAGGGTCACCAATATTTTGGCTACCCCGGGCAAGATCCAAACAGCCCCTCCCTACAGATTCAAATCCCTCGTTCGCCGTGGAATTTTGCCATGTGTTGTGTTCATGGACTAGCAAGATGCCCGTGCATTGCACGGAACATCAAGATGCATTTTTTTACAAACTCCCGCATGCATGCAAGGGATAATTAATGTCCTCCTTTGCTAGTACCACGAGGCAAACACCATTAATATTGCGTCGATTAGTGTTAGTGGCCTTGTATATCTGCAAATTGTAATTTTGATAGTGGCCCCTTGTATATAAAAATGGAGGGAGAAATATGAGAGATAAGGTGAGGAGGAGTGGGGCATGGTGCCGTGGTGGTGACTGGTGGTCGGACTGGGCGGAGGCATGGGGATGGAAGGTGCATTATGTCTAGGTTTTTATCTCTCTCACACACACCCACGTAGGTGGGGGATGTGCATGAAGAGAAGAGGTGCACGCACGGCGCACGTACTCCCATCTCTTTCCCAACCACACCCGCGCGGGTACACGATGGATCTCATTTTTGTGCGAAAAAGGCAGCCCATGTGGTATTTTGGCACGTGTACTGGTTGTCCACTTGGTGGAGGGAGGATCGTCTACCACGGGTGAACAAACAAATTGGGACTTGACGCGTTATGTTAAATTAAAAAAAGAGGCAAACCATGTGGGGCCTATCTTAGAGGCAAGGCTCTATACACTGGAGTACTTTTGATGTGTCGCGTTAACTCGCAGAACGAGGAGAAACTTGCTTAGTACGCCGTCTCCCCCGCCCATGGGCGCGGTGGCTCGCAGGATGAGGTGAAGCTGGAGTACTACTGTACACCTTTACACCCGCTCCCTTGCCCACGCGCGCGGTGGCTCGCAGCACGAGGAGAAAATTTTACTACTCCCTCCGTTTACTCCTCGCCCCTACTACGTACTTTGGTTAGTACTCCCTCTATTTACTTATACAAGGCCACTATAAAAAATACATTTTGCATCTATACAAGGCCACAAATAGTAATCAAGACAAAAGTTACTACTCCCTTCTTTCCAGTTTATGGCTCAATTTCAAAATCTCTCCAACCAAGGTAGACGGTGAGTGGTCGAATTAATTTCATAGTTTGCATAGTACGCTCGTTTTTCTCAAGAAGTTATTTTACCGAGGCATTAATTAGAATGAATGCATGAATGACCACTAAATTTCCATGAACTTGTACATGCATTGGTTAGTTTCCTCTTGACACTGCTTGCGTCGGGTGATCTAACGGACCCCAGAATCCAACATGTAATGGTATTACTACTAGTATAGTAGAATTGAGACTTATCAAACGGAAAAACGAATGTTTTTAGATGAGCCCTATAAACCCCAGTCGGTACGTACTCCGTAAAAACAGATTTTCCAAAACTAAGTCGCTCCCTTTCATGAATTCTGTAGTATACTCCTCTGTCGACGCTCCCTTTCATGACTTCTGTACTTCCTGTCACTACTAGGGAAAAGCCTAGCAGCAGCGCGTGTTTTGGGCCTCTCAGTAGCGCGGGGACCGGCGCTAATAATAAGGCGCTACAACTAACGTATAGCAGTAGCGCCTGTTTTCCCACGCTACTGCTATACGTGAATAGCTGTAGCGCTCTTTAGAAAAGGGCGCTACTGATATTATCTGCAGCACTGTTTACAGGGAAGCGCTACTGGTAAGGCGGCACTACTGCTAAATTTCCCCCCTCGCTACTACTAGTTTTATTATTTTTTTTCCTGCATATTTATTTTGTATTTGTTTTGTATTTGAATAGGCTTTATACAATAATCTTTAGCATATCATACACATACAAATGTAATCATAGCCTATACATACAATTAGTCTCATCAAATCATGTCATCATCATAATCATCATCCAACACAAAGTGGTCTCTCGTCATCAATCTCGAAAATAGCGATACAAGTCTCGATTACTTGCAAATACATCGTCATCCATCTAAACAATGATATATGCGAGAAGAGCTATCACTTTGAGTACATGAGTTTGTATCCCTCTCTCGCATTAGCATGAACCTAAACTAACTACTGCCTGTCGCTCGGAAACCGGAAACCGGTACACCTGGGCTTGACACTCCGGCCACTTGTTGTATATATACTCCTGGCGTAGCACTTCTTCGCCATCTATGATCTATGCACCTCCATCGTCACACGAGTCGATGATATGCAACATATATAGTTGAGCAACAGAAAGAGACAGACTTGGCAAAAATAGAAACAACATATCATAAGCATAAATAACAAAGTTCATCATACCCAAAATGACCTAACTAGAGTGATTTTCGCTAGTCGAGGAGGAGGACGGTTTAATTACATCACAAATAAAGTTTCACCGTGCATAACTCAAAGTTTTGTCATACAGAAAGTATGGACTAAACGGACACATTGTCATATATCGACAATCACTCCATCATGTCGTGCCATCCATCCATGTCAGGGAGATAGTCCTCGAGCTTAGTGAAAGGCTTCATGTCGAGATGCTGAGAGGCTATCCATGTTCGGACGTCTTCCCGCGACATTTGTCCTTCTCCGTAGAACATCCCTGTTTTTTCGACGACCTCCTTCATGATGATTTGGGCAAGTTCGCGCTGGATGTTATAGAACTCAGCTCAAATTCGATGATCCTCGATATCTCCTATGTCCTTTGCCCATTGCAGAATATGGGCATCGCTAGATCTAGGTGACATGTGAAGGTTCTGGTGATCCCATCTGTACTCCAGCATGTGATGTAGGACATAGAATCCATCATTAAGAGAATCGTTCGGTTGCTGGATGCAGCAGAAGTCGGTCTTATGGCTGAAGGCGCCCTGCCGCCCCTTCTCTTCTTGTCCATATGATGGTGGCGGTTGTCTGTATGATGCAGCCTATTTGATTGCCGTAGCACGCGCGCGCTTCCTCAGGTGCCTTTGGCTCAAAATTGCCGTCGTCCACCTCCATGACCACCAGTCTAGTAGTCCTGAGTTTGTTAGGAACCCGTTGCCTCTTTGCTTTCGGTTCTACACCGGCTCCGCTCCCCGAGGCAGCACCGGTCTCAGCGCCGGTCTCGATGCCGGTCTGAATCTCAGCGCCGGTCTCAGTCTCAGCACCGGTCTGCGTGTCGGTCTCAGTCCCCGATGCCACCGGTGGGCCCAACAACAACATCAATTGATCGTCGGTAAGGCTAAAAAATTCATCTGCCGCCCGGTAGACGTCGTCGCAATCACCAGAACCCTGTCCTTCATCGTTGCTAGCCATGTTTCCTATGATTAAATCTAGTCAATTAATTCTAGACCTAAATGAATAATGACATAAAAAAGGCCTATTGTTTTGTAGGAATGTTGACTCCTTCCTGGTGCGGCAAATCTCGGGCACTCGATATGTCCTAGTTTGTAGCACAAGTCATGCCGAAATTCATGGAAAATTTTGGCATGACCTTTGCTAAAAAGTGGACAAATAGAGAACCTGAAATTTGCCGGAACAGAAATGAATCAACATTCTAGCAAAACATAGGCAACTCAACATCATTCCCTGGAAACAACAAAGCCACTTGGGCACAATCGAATAACATCAATGAAAAGATATAACATGACCACTTCAATGAAAAATAAAATTTGCCTAAATTCTTTTCCTTGATAATAGTGGTCTTTTCAAAAATCAAAAACCTTTGCAAAATGACCTCACTAAACACTTCTCTGCCTAGGACAGAACCCAAATTATGTTGATCTAGCTATTCCCCTCTCTTGCACAAACACACATTATTATCTCTAACCCTTCTCTGCCTAGGACAGAACCCAATTAAATTGCAAAGGAACTCCATTACTCTAACCCTTCTGACCTAATGCTCTAAAATAAAATTTTCCTCTAACCTAGCCAACCTACTTAACCTAGCTTGTTAAACCTAATTAACCTACCTATTTAACCTAGTTAGTTAATCTAGTTTACCTAGATAATTAACCCTAATTAAACTAGTTAACGCAGCTAGTTCTCTGTCAAAGCCCAAAATAAATTTTTGCACTAATTAACCTAGATAATTAACCTAATTAAACTAGTTAACCTGACTAGTTCTCTGTCAAAGCCCTAACTAAATTTTTGCACTAACCTAGATAATTAACCTAATTAAACTAGTTAACCTAACTACTTCTCTGTCAAAGCCCTAACTAAATTTTTTCCCTAACCTAGGTAATTAACCTAATTAAACTAGCTAACCTATGCATGAGAGAGAGAGGAGGGGTGGGGGCTTACAGAGGATGGCTCCAGTGGTGGCGAGGGAGGCAGTGGTGGTGAGGGCGGCAGGGGCGTCTCCGGTGACAGCGAGGGAGTCAGTTGTGGCGAGGAAGGATCCGGTGGCGTCGACGGCGGCTCCGGTGGTGTTGACGAGGCCGCGCGGCTCTGTGGCGTTGGGGCGGCTCCGGTGGCGTCGACGGCGCACGGCTCTGGTGGCGTCGACGTCGGCAGGAGACGGCGGCGAAGTGGGGCGACGGCGAATCGGGGAGACGGCGGCACGCGGGGTGGGTTGAGGGATTTGGGGGAGAAGTGGTGGCCGGGGGGAAACGGTTTTTTGGTTAAGTCAAACTTAGCAGTAGTGCGTTTGGTAAAACGCGCTATAGATAAGATAGCTATAGCAGTTTTTACAAAACGCGCTGCTGCTATAGCTATGTAATTTTCTTCCATTTTTTAATTTCCTTTTCTGTTTCTATAGCGGGGGTCTAGGACACGAGCTGCAGCTACGTTAGCTACAACGCCTCTTACAAACACACGCTGCTGCTATGCCTTCCTCCGTTTTTTCGCTTTTTCATTTATTTTGCTTTACATTTTATTTTTTCCTTTCTCCTTTTTATATTTCTTTCATTTTCATTTACTTTTCTATTTGTTTTTCATCTTATTTTATTTCCGTTAGTAGTAGCGCTCTTCTTAGGAAACGCGCTGCTACTTATGCCCTAGCGGTAGCGCGTTTCTTCCAAGCCCGCTACTGCTATGCGTAGCCTATCATTCTAGCAATGGGAATATTAGTAGTAGCGCTTTTGCCACTACACGTGCTACTACTAAGGTTGTATCTGTAGCGCGGTTTTTCTTCAATCGCTACTTCTATCTAGCACTAGCGCCTTTTTTTGACCCGCGCTGTTGCTAAATTTCTGTGTATAAGGTTTTCCCTAGTAGTGTGTCGCCGACATGTGGGACATATAGCAACCGGGTCGACATGTCAAGCACCAAATAACAGTGCAGAACAGCATGGGGGACGCTCCTCGTCGAGCTGGCCATATAGAGAGCGCTCGTCGCCAAATTATGCATATAGTACTATTAAAAAAGCTAGTACGTGCTTAATTGGGGTGCTAAATTCTATTAAAGAAATACTAGTACTAGTATGTACATACTGAAGAGTTAAAGTAATGAGAAGAAACATAACATAGTTCTGCTGGGGGCTCAGCATAACACACCCCTCAAATTAAACTAAGCACACTTGAAATTAAACTATGCAACTAATCCGGTAGACACTGCATTAGAAGTTTAGAACCTCCATGAGCAACAACACTGCCACCTTACTCAGAGTCCTCGTCCACGTCCTTGACTTCGTCCTTGTCCCTCTTCCTCTTGGCCGATACTTCTTTGCTTGAACCGCCAACATGGATGTTGCTCTTCATCCAACCCTTGTAGATATTGAAACAAAGGTAGCCATCCATTGCAGCGTAGTGGATGTGGTCTATATCTAGTACATTCCGCTGCCATGGATGACGATGAAACGTGTAATGAGGTTTCTCCAGTTTGCGGTACGAAGGATGAACCATGGCTCCTGCCAGGGTTAGCATTGAGGGCTGACGAGAGGGCACCAACCAATTCTTCTGGGGTCGAAGGGGTTGCCTACAATGAGGCCTATCCGACGCAGGACTTCTTTGTCGTTCTTAAAGTCTACAGTAACGAATTTGACTATTTTGTCCTCGAGGAAGTTCTTAAAATCCTGGCACTCAAAGTCGGCATGACATATGTGGTAGACCAAGCAAACGTTATGTACGCAAACCTGGATCACGGCGGACTTCTTCCTCTCTTCGTCCTTTAGATCCTTCTCTCGTCCCACGACTGTGGTGTACTCAACATCTAGCCCAGCAACCCACTCATCATGTGAGTTTTCGAACATGCGTCTGAAGCGAGAAAGGCATCCTTTCACCGTCGCGGAAGTACGGGTGTAGATGATGTGGAACTCATCGCTGATGATGGTTCTAACCTTGTACTCACCGCCGATCGGGGAGATTTGGGACGCCATGGATTTGGGAGGAGGGTTAGGATTAGTGGAACTGCCGTAATGTGAATGGACGGGACGACTAGGAGTGAACGCCGTAGTATTAAAGGACGTGCAGAAAAGAGTAGGAGCGAACTGCCAGCATGCGAACGGTAGGGTAGTGGCTTTCCATTCTCCCATGATACGGGCTTCCGAGAGCCCTTGGATCTGAGATCGAACGGTTGCATGGCGTGATTCTAGACCTATGGGTGAATATCCTATCCTGGAGGGTTATTCTTAAAATTTTCAGCAACTTAGCCTGCGACCGTTTGATCTCAGATCCAAGGGCTGCCAGCAGCCCGTATCATGGTCGCGCCTACCACGACCGTCGCGTCGCTCGCGTGGTCACGCCCTTGGAGATTTAACACGGTGAGTTAGGCTATCTGATGTTGGCATGTCATACATAGCCATCACTTAGTCACTCATACTACAACAAGGTTGGCTATAAGGTTGGCTATAAGTGTATTTTTTACTCCTCTCTATCTCTTTCTTCGTAGTCCCTCCGTCCCATAATATAAGAACGTTTTTGACACTAGCTAGTGTAGTGTCAAAAACGTTCTTATATAATGGGACACAGGGAGTACTAGTATTTATTGCATTTGCCAAGGAGTGACCTCTTCCAATGAAATGGTGTTGCTAAGTTTGCTTCATTTAATTAGCTATAGACTCAAAATTGTCTTTTCACCTAGGTATACGTGCTTAGCACCATTTCTTCCTTGGGTCACCAAACTAGTCTCTCTCTTCTTGATTAACTTGCCACATCAGACTTTATGCCTATGTGGCAAGCTTAAGCACCTGTAGGAGCAAGTAAGTACAATAGTGCGCTTTACATGGCATTTTTGCATATGTGGAGGAAAGAGAGGCAATGAAAAAGTGGAGAAGTGGGCTCTCATGCAAGAGCCAGCCTCTACTACTACATGGTGGAGAATTAGGAGAGGCACCTGTATGGAGGTGGTCAGGAATCGGGAGACTCACGCTGGTCGTAGTGCCGCAATTAAAATGATAATGGCAAGTCAAATCACGGGGCCCCACCTATCCAGTAGTAACTCGCTGTCCAATCACACAGCCCTGTGTTTGCAGCAGCCTACTCCCTCGTCTTCTCGCGTCCCTGTCGAACCGACTAGGCGGAACTGCCCCGCCTACCGTGCAGGAAAAGCCCTGCCCTCGACTTTTAAATACAACTACTCCCTCCGTCTAGGTGAGTAAGTCATCTTACGAAAACCAAATAATCCCACAATACTAAGGCGCGGTGCATTAACTTCTACCTCGTTTCTTGTTTCTTCACATATCAACCAATAAGAATCCAATGATATACTCTTTGTGACATAGTAACTCATATTTAGTTAGTCAAATGGATGACCTAGAACTACGTGAAGGCCCTATAAACCGAGACGCCTACAAATAAAAAACCGAGATGGAGAGGGTAGTTCGGCACGTATCTTTTTAGATCAATATAGTCGGGATTCACCAAGGAGCAAAACCAAGTGGTAGGCTGCTCCTGTCGTGTTGGCGTAGCAACTCAAGCAGGGTCAGTCCGCACACGAAATGGCAACACACTTAACAGGACCCCTTTGGCAGACATGTGGCTCATCCACCGTCTTGTTCCATGTGCGATGCACCAAATTATAGTTCAAAGCAGCGGTTCGAATTGGAGGCACCCCGGTCGTAGAGCCACAGTAGTAGAAAATGAGCGATGAGGGGTCAAATCACAAAGCCCCACCTTTCCCGCATTAAGCTGGACGGACGAAACAACCATCATTTCACTCTACCGCGCAAGAGCATAAAGAAAAGAGAAAACAATGATGCATGCGGCAGCTACCTAGGTCACCCTAGGGTAGGGGTCTCCACTACAGATCCTTTTTTGTAAAGCGCCTCCACTACAAATCGGCTTCTCCCTCGTCCTCTTGAAGGAAACTGATGATGAGTGCGGCGGTAGGGTTTGTAGGAGTACTACGGCGTGTGGGGCCATGTCGTAGTAAACGTGTTCGAGTCGATGCCTTAAATATGTGTGGGCCGCTTGGTTTTATGGGAACGAGGCAGCATTTTGGGTTCGGGGACCAGTGGAGATATAGCACGTACAAAAAATTGTGGACGTAGGTTCGACCGAAAGGCAATGATGCATGGGCCCTGCATTTTGATATACCCGGGGCCGCGTGAAATTTGCTACTCTACTCAAAACTAGTAAGGTACACATGTATTGAACGCATGAGATTTCAAAACCAAATTCTGAATAAATACACACTATAGCATGTAAAGCTTTGAGTCATATATGCATGATGTAGATGTTCGTTTAGTTCTTATAGTTCATCTCATTCAAAATCAATTAGTTTTATAAAAATGTTAAGATTCATGGGGTTGTGCATTGTAAATCATAAAGTAAAAATAAAATAATGGCAATTCATTTAGAAAATAATAATCAATTATGATACAGAAGATTCTAGAACAAAGGAGAAGTGCTTGTGTTTTGAGGTTTGTGCATTATGCTTAAGTTCAACCATGGAGTCTTCTAAATTGTACATGTGGCAGATCTGGTGGAATGTTGATGATATCCAACCGCCAGTAGTGCTCGGATTTTCCCATCTTTTCACTGTCGGGTTAGCTTCATCCAACGACCATCTTTCAAAGTTATTGGCACACTATATAGTTCTTATGCATAGTTCCATGTTTTGGAAAAAAGCTACTAGTGGGTTGTACTATCTATTTAGGAGTAGAAGATGCATACGTGGAAGTTGTAGGGAAAGAGATGACATGGAGCATCTCAATTCCTCTGAGTAGGGATTGGAAAAGAGATGTCATTTGGTTCACATCATAGGAACTTTTCTATTGAATCTAGAGATGACATGTATCTCAATTCCTATGAGGAGGGATTAGTAAAGAGATGTAGTTTGGTTCATATCATAGGAACTTTTCTATTGAATATACGCTAATGTTTATTTTCCTTTGAAATTAAGGGAGTATAGGAATCCATTCATATGAACCAAGTGGCTCTAAAGCTATAGAAATGATATCATGTTTATTTCCTTTGAAATGTAGAGTATATGAATCTATTCCTATGAACCAATTGGCTCTAAAGGAAAAAAATCCTATAAAAATCATATCATATAGAGTTCCTATGATATTCCTCGACACTAAAGGATGGTTGAAATTGCTTCGGTTGATACGATGGTCTTTCTTTGTAGACTCCTCACCCATATTTATAGTTCCTATCGAAGATGAAAGAAATGATATATACAGGGTATTCTATGTGTGCAATTTGGTACACGAAAACTCGGTAAAAGTTTGCGAGGTTCTAATTTTCAATAAAGCTATATGCACTGCATTTCAGAATGGAGGGAGCATACAGCAGTTGCTAACACTCACGTTGAAGATCTGTGTGTAGGAGGAGTGGCTGTTCTGTTAAATGACATGGCAAAACTAACACTGTCGGATGCCGATCTAACAGTTCTTACGGCGTTCGTCAGGAAAAGGCTTGTGGCGAACGTTTGTCGGATAATGACTTACGTACACATGCATTGCATTGATACGTGCCCCCCCTCTCTCACGCACATGCACCCTCACGAGTCGTGACTCTCCCAAGTCCTCTCACAGACTCGCACGTCGCACCCATCGTCTATCTGCAGGTAGACGTCACGCACATATGTGCTCTTCACACCCTACCCTCAAAACTTCTAAAAAGCAAAAGACGGCGCGCACATTTTATTTTAGCTCACACGTCACACACTTATAC
The DNA here is from genome assembly GCF_002162155.2 of Triticum dicoccoides. Lineage (NCBI taxonomy): Eukaryota > Viridiplantae > Streptophyta > Magnoliopsida > Poales > Poaceae > Triticum > Triticum dicoccoides. The sequence goes on along the minus strand of NC_041393.1, from coordinate 135,465,023 downwards.
TATTACTCTTGCGGCGAACGTTCTTTGGGCATAGTATATATTGTACTCTCACAAAGAGAAGCGATGCACGCACGCACTAGTTCAATCACACCCACTTGCGGGTACACATAGGAGCGCATTTTTTTGAAGCCGGTACAACAAAATCACTCCACTATATATAAAAGCAGGAGCCTTAGCGCTTGCTTTACTAGGGTTCCTCTCGTTCACTCTCTCATGCTCTCCAGATCTAAGCAAGACATAGGTGGCCACACTCTCTCTCTCTCAGCTCACGGCTGGTCACAAATCCGGCCGGACAACCTCGACCGGGGCAGGGGGTGTAGGTGCATCATTCATGCTATCATCGGCAGCGAGGGAGGAAACCAACAGCTGCCCGCGCGTCCCGATCGGCGGCCGTGCCATTCTCTCTGAGAGAGCGCCAACTCGGGAGGGCCTCTGACCCCTTCTTCCTCCCTGCGGTATTGTGGCCAAGATGCGGCCTCCCGACGCCGTCTTTGCCACATGCCGACGACCCTCAGGTATATATTCCTTCGAAACCTGCCTTGCTCTACTGCCCCAGCACTTCCCCCTTCATGTGGATCCTTCTCTACTTCCGTCTGTTGTTACAAAGCCACCTAGACTTCTACTATTATTAGAAGTAAAGCTAGTTCATACAGTGAACTAAAAGCGTTGGTTCAAACAAGGAAGAAAGTGGGAAAGCTGTAGCATGAATCTACGACTTGGTTCTAAGAGGAAACGGGGGAAAGTAGTAATATGTGTCACTGTTTAAATAACCGTATTTCGTATTTGCGCAAACCGGGATGTCTGTCTCCATATCGTTTCGGGATCTCTATCTCCGTATCGTTTCTATCCGCGCAATCAAAAGCACACACCTCTGTTTTAGTACAACTGCGCAAAATGAGATGGCTATCCCTCGTTGCCGTCGTCTAACCTCCCGTCTTCAAGGTATCCTAGTAACTAAGGTAGAATGACCAACGCAATCTAAAAGAAGCTGATTTGTACATTTTACTTCCTGATTGCAGTGCAGGGATGAGCGAAAACAACTGCATCCTAGTCCGGAATGCACTTTCTACCAATTCATCCATGGACCGAGGACTATCTGGCACGGCTGCACGGCAGTTTTTTGGACAGGTGCGCGGACAAGAGGCATTGTGGTCTGCTTATTTCTGCAAATAGCGGTGCTTAAATTTAGTGGAATGCACAAGCATTTCAGCTGGTCAGTACACTGCATGGTTCAGTTCATCATTCCAGCTGAGACCACAATTATAATTGGTTATTCTGGAATGAGAGAACCTAACCCTGGATGGTGGCAACAAGAAAAAACCAGAGTGAACTCCAGGAAATTTAAGCCTGCCGGGAGGCCCTTTGCTCACAGAAGCCTTGCTTGTTTTTTCCTGATTTGTAAACCTTCTCACAACTTTGTCTTTTGCTGTGAACTAGTATATGTTTGTTATGTTCTATGAATCATTGAGATGTATAAAATTGCTTAACTTATGGTTTTCAAGATTTTTATGAAGACGAGTTTAATTGTGAGTGTTCCACATGAGCGCTGGACTAGCGTGTGAACGTTTGGAATTTATTACATTATGGCCTCAATTAACTGCATGAACCACTGTAACAAGATACATAGTAGTTGCTTATATGTCAGACAGCAGATTGTTGATTGTTAGCTGGTCGATAGCCTAGTGTTGAAGCGAGCTGAGCCAATGTGTCGTGTTTTGCACAACTGCTTACAAGTGGGGTAGCACCAACAGTGTTTACAAGTACTTATGTATACGTCGGCGCACGGTTCTCGAACGAGTGCTCTATTTCATCAAAACACACACTGCTCGTATGATAAACCGTGACAACTTATGTCTTACCATGCCATATTCATGAAAAAACTAGTGAGGACGCATCTATTTCGGCAACAATTATGATGGTTCTCACATGATTCACGGGCACACAAAAGTAGTACCAGTTCCCATAGACGGATTCAAACAGAGTACTAGCCCCAGAGGGGTCGATAACAGGCAAGGTTCGGATAATTAGACACAATCCAAACTACTATTAAACACTAGCTGGGGCAACTATTTCATGCCTCGATCTAATTTGGGCTGGACACAAGACAAACCTTGCCATGAACATCATCGAGGACATCCCGCAGCAGCTCAATCCTGTGAACCTTCATGAAGACACCCTTGTGGCCTTGCCACTGATAAACTTGTTTGTGGAGGCATGCCACGTCATCTTCCTGCGAAAGCTTGACAAGAACAATATGCCTCACAAACGAAGGAGTAGCTTTGAACTTCTTGTGCTTCAGTACACCCTGGACAACATGCCTGACAACAGTGAGGCTTGAATACAACTCTTCGTTGGTATAACCGCAAATGGCTTCCAGGATCCAACAGCCTAAGAACTCTGTTTTCCTAGTGCATATATTCAGGTCGTCCGCCTCATAGCGAGTGACATGCACAACCACACAATCCTTGTCTCCATCAGGGCTCTAATTGAAATAGAAAAAAATTCTGAATTACTTTTCAGTATAAGAAACACAAGTTATTTAAACTGCTATGTATAGCATGGCATCGAAGCTAATAAAATTTTGCATTATTAATCACCACATACTTCCTTTTCTAAAAAAATCACCACATACTTAGATGAAAAACCACAATCGAGATCGGCAAAGAAGGAAATCACCTTGGGCAGCTC
>NC_041393.1:135447823-135462099 GCF_002162155.2 Triticum dicoccoides | reverse complement strand
GGGGGTTGTAACCTCAAACGGGGCGTTGACCATCTAAGTAGTGGCCGTGAGCTTATCTGGGGTCGTCTCGGCGGTTGCCTCCATCTTCTTGGAGCTCTCTGTCTCGTGGGGATCAGCCTCCCGCGTCTGTTCCAATATCGGCAGATCTTTGCCTGGATCTCCTTGGTCCATCATGATACTGATGAATACTAGGAGACCACTGAAAGGAGAACACAATCGCAATGACAATGAAACAAAAAAGAGAGTGAGGATCGGTTACTGCTTTGCAAAAGTTCTTTTTTTTTCTTTGAACGAAAATATACCAACATCACGGATTCGCTTACCTTCCCTTTGTTGGGAGAGAAGAACGGTGGCAGATGCGAGTGTTGCCTTTTTTGAAGACGGTGAGGGACAAGGGGATTCAGCGAGGAGTGAAATGATGGTTGCTTCGTCCGTCAAACTTAGACTGCGGGGAGGTGGGGTTTTGTGATACGACGGCTCGTTACTACCGCGCTATGATCAGGGTGACTCTCCGCCTGCATACTGCCTGCTAATTTGGTGGATGGCATTTGGGCCCGCGCGCTGCATGGCCCGCATGTCGGTGAACAAAAGTATAACGGCATTCAATAGAGGGAGACGTTTCAATGACCTAGGAGGAGCCAGAAGCGATAGAGTGTCTCCATTGTACTAGTAGTAATTGTTTTTCTGGGTAGCTGTAGAGTGTCTCCACTGTACTAGTAGTAATTGTTTCTCTGGGCCCAAGACAAAACAGCCAATCCACACTAGTAAATAGTAAAATCAATTCAAAAGGCGCTACCCACACCCAGCACACCGCCCCCTCCCCCACAAAAAAAACCCTGGGTGCTCTTCTTCCTCCTCGCTCCCACCCACCTCACGTCAGCTCGCTCCACTCGTACCCCCAAATTCCTCACCTCACTCCTACAGAAAACCCCAGCTCCCCTTCTTCCTCACTCCTACAGAAAACCCCCAGCTCCCCTTCTTCTTCGCTCGCACTACAACTAGGCTCGTCATTCGTTACTCTGCTCAAATCCATCAGCGCGACGCGACGCCCTCGAGGAAAATGGAGTCGGCTGACCCCAGCACCAAGAAGATGAGGCTCCTACCAGCGGCGATGCCTGTTGTAGATCCTGCACCCGGTAGCACGGGGAGAAGCGGCGACCCCGCCCCCACCGGATCCCAGGAACCCATAGAATCTCGGGTGGACCGCATCAGCGATCTCCCGGATGCCATCCTTGGGGAGATCATCTCACTTCTCCCCACCAAGGATTGCTGCCGCACCCAAGTCCTCTCAATTCGGTGGCGCCCTCTATGTCGCGCCGTGCCCCTTAATCTCGACTGTTGTCAGCTATCTCTTTTCAATGATTTTGAAATCCCTAGAGCCATCATCTCCTCCCACCAGGGCTCCGTTCAAAGCCTCTGCATCCCGTCATGCTACCTGAGCAAGCATACCATGCCCTGCATGGTGGACGCCTGGCTGAAATCCCCTGAATTCACAGAACTACAGCTGCTTGAGTTCTACTATTCCCCTGGAAATCACATACCACATACAGAATGCCATGAACTTGTGCCCTCAGCACCGATGTCCATCTCGCAGTTTTCCTCCTCTCTACACACCGCCATCTTTGCGTTGTGCTACCTACCAAACAATCTGGTACTAAACCTTCGACTCCCATTTCTCAAGAAACTTTGACTTGTGCGGGTTTGTATATCGGAGGCCTCATTGCACAGCATCATCCACTCCAGTTGCCCTGCGCTGGAGTGCTTGGTGCTTGTTTTCACAGTTAGAATCGGTTGTCTCCAAATAAAGTCGCCTAACCTTGTAAGAATTGGAATTTCTTTTGACGGAAGGCAGCTCATCATCCAAGATGCCCCTTCACTTCAAAGGTTGATCCTTAATTCTAGTTATTCACCGTTGCAAATAACTGTCCTCTCTGCGCCTAAACTGGAGACATTGGGTGTAATACATGATCTCTGTGCTCATTTCAATATGGTGTTTGGCTCCACAGTTCTTCAGGTACTTTATATTATCATCTACACTTGTAACCATATGCTGCATTTTAAATTTCTGCGCATAATTTATATATCATCTTGGAGCACACATTTTGTACTAATATTTTGTTCTATGCTCAATGAAGAGTTTCTCCATGGATGGCCTATCAATGGTGCTGGATTCTATCAAGATCTTATATATCCAAATGAATAGTTTTGATCTGAACAAGATTATTGGCTTGCTGTAATGCTTTTCATGTATGGAGAAGTTGTATATAAAGGTGATAATTTCACGCACATTGGAAGCCCGCATATAGTGTATTAGAATTAACCGTTCAGCTGTTGCTCTTTCGACACTCTTCTTTTAGACCTTAATTGTTTTCAATCTTCATGTCTATTTAGGCAACAGGGACGGGGTAAGAAAGTTATAACCAATCGGTGGATTCGTAAGCATCGGGGTTTTCTCACTTCTCATGAGATTCAATTGAAGACAATAACGCTAGAACGATATGTAGCCAACAGTGCAAACACAAGATTTGTCACATTCTTCCTGCTGAATGCGAGGTTACTATTGTCCATCAGACTTAAGTTTATCAGCAGCATGGTTTTGACGGATGGGTATGTCGAAGAGCAAAAAAAGGAGTTTCAGGTGGGCAAAAGAGCTTCTGAACGTGCCGGGCTTCTATTTACAACATATTGTGGTCATAATCCAGTAAATTTTACGATCCAGGATGTTCATTCTATGGACCTGACCGATCCATTTGACTGTGACTGCCGAAAACAGTGCTGGAGTTAGATGTTGTTGCCCTTTTCAATCTGGGTTTTTTTGTAAACCTGATGAACAATCAACCCTCGTGCTTTTGTACAGTTTGTAAGCTGGAGTTAGATGTTCCTGCCCTTTTTAACTCAGCTGTGACTGTCATATTTTCTTTGAAACAAGGCAAATGGCTTGCCATTCGTTTAATTTAGAGTGAAATATTGTAACAAATCACAACCAAGGGAAATAACATCACTCACGCCAGCTGCTTGAGCTCACTGTGCATTACAGAAGCCAAGTGACTAGCCCCCACCACCCCCACCAGTCAACCCTCGTACTCTCCTCCGCCTGCGAGTGGACCGATGCATCTTCAACGTCTCCTGTTTGTTCCGTTCGAGGCCTCGCCGTCGTCCTCCGCCTTGCGGCCTTGGTTCGCTCACCGTGCACGGTGCGCCGCCCTCTTGCGTTGTCAACGTCTTCAACAACCGAGAGGAACAAGGAGATGACTGTACGTGGAGAGGATGATAGTAGGGACCCACCAGCATCATGGCAGTACGCAAGCAAGTGCCTCTATAGTACAAGCCCAAAAATATGGTTCCTCCTAATGGTTGGACATCTGGGGCTCACGCCATCATCAACGTAGTCAATAAACGAGAGAATTACACTACGAGCGGCTGACACCAGGGACCCAGCAAGCCGCGCAGTTTTTTTTAGGAACAAGCAGTTTTATTTTGAGACAATGAGGAACAAGCAGTTGTTATTTATACTAGTTTTAGCGATGGATCAGGGTAACAACGGGGCTGTGTGGGGGCTGTGGCCCGTCTAGCCAGCTTTTTTTATGTTTACCACATCATGAGACCAGTTGTGTTTTTTTCTTGCGGAAAATGGCTAGCCTAGTTCTAATTTTTTTAAAGAAATACCCAAACAAGGCCTACTTGCTTTATCGGCCCTGCTGGGCTGCAAATGTTTCAAGACGAGGAGAGTTTCATTCGGTTTGCCGAGAATTGGCCTGTACATTTTTAAAACACATCAAACCGGGAATTAGTTTCAATTTTTTTCACTACAAGATCTTAAATTCCATTAATTTTCATGCGTGGACAATTATTTGGATTTTATATTTATATAAATTATTTTTCAAAATAGTTTGAATGTGAATCGGTATTTCTGGATTAAAAATAGTTGACCGCACCGAAATATGCAAAATTTCGTATACTTTTTAACTGTGGCCACAATATGGGGTGTAATGCTAACAAAAAGAAGATGGGCTCCAAAAAAATCTTAAGAATTAGCAAATGGGCTGTACATTATTAGAAATAATGGCAGATGGGTTGTATGTTGTTTTCCACAGATCTGAGGCTGACTTGTGCGCCTACTATAGGTTGACGCGTATGCTTTCATAAAAAAAAGGTTGACGCACACGCAACGCCCTGTCAACTTAGTCAACACACGAGAGCAGTGACTGTTGGATATCCATCCAACGACTGTCGTGCTTCTTCAATCTCTGCTCTTCATGCTCCAGCCTCTCAAACAAGCGCCGGCGAGACTACCTGCTCCCTCCTCCCGCGGCCGGCTATGCTGCCGCGCAGGCCTCACGGCCCCACCGTACTCCCATCGCTGGCCTATCCATCCCTCTACTCACCCACACATGTTGTTATTCTCCGGCGACGGCAGACGAACCAGTAAACCCTCGTACTCCTCCGTGTGGGAAACAACTGCCGAGTATTCCCTGGCTCCGTGTCGATCCCTTCCTAGGCCTCGCCGTCGTCCACCGCCCTGGTGCTCTCGGCGCAACCTGGTCAACATGGTCAATGAACGACATCCATCGGAAGTGGACTATACGTGGAGAGGTGACAGCCGGGTCCATGGCCGCACGCAAGGAAATGCCTCTTTATTACGCGCAAAATAATGATTCGTCCACCTGATAGCTAGGACCCACAGGAAGGGCCTCTGTATTTCCTAAAAAAACATTCCCCCCGCTGACAGGTCGGACCCACCAGCTATATCTTCGCACGCAAGGAAGTGCCTCCTTATTACGCCCAAATAAATGAATACCCCCCTGCTAGCTGGGACCCACCATATTGTTGGGCTGACTTGTGGGCCTACTAAGTTGACAGGGACGGAGGGCTTTGTTAACTTAGTCAATACTCCAGTGACCGTATGATGTCCATCCAACGGCCATACTGCTTCTTCAACCTCTGGTCTTCTTGCTCCAGCCGCCCAAAGCAGCGCCGGTCGTGCCGCCTACTCCTGCCTCCCGTGGCCGGCTGTGCTACCACCTCCTCCAACCTCCCATGGCCCGGCTCCGCGTCGTCCCCTTCCTAGGCCTCGCCTCGTCCACCGCCGTGGTGCTCTCGGCGCGGTGTGGTCAATGTGGTCAACGACCAACTTCCATCGGAAGAGTACTGTACGTGGAGAGGCTAACAGCTGGGTCCACGGCAGCCGCAAGGAAGTGCCTCCTTATTACGCGGAAAATAATTATTCCTCCACCTGACAGCGGGGACCCACTGGATGGGCCACCAGTATTTTGTGAAATAAATAATTTCCCCCTGACTTCTGGGACCACCGGACGGGCCACCGTATTTCGTGAAAAAAACGTTCCCCCCGCTGTTAGCTCGGACCCACCGGAAGTGCCTCTTTATTACGCACAAAAAAATGAATACTCCCCCGGCTAGCTGGGACTCACCTTGGTGGGAGGCTGTCTTGTGGGCCTACTAAGTTGACGGGGCCGAAGGGCTTTGTTAACTTAGTCAATATGAACGATTCTAGCTCCAGTGACCGTACGATGTCCATCCAACGGCCGTAGTGCTTCTTCAACCTCTGGTCTTCTTGCTCCAGCCGCCCAAAGCAGCACCGGTCGTGCCGCATGCTCCTGCCTCCCGTGGCCGGCTGTGCTGCCGCGGAGGCCTTACCGCCCCCAACTATTCCCACCACTGGCCAGGCCGTACGGTGACGGCAGCCTCACACCGCAGCCGAACCAGTGAACCCTCGTACTCCTCTCCGCGCGGGCTTCCACTGCCGCGTCTTCCCCGGCTCTGCGTTGTCCCCTTCCTAGGCCTCGTCGTCGTCCACCGCCGTGGTGCTCTCCGTGCGGCATGGTCAACATGGTCAAGGAACGACTTCCATCGGAAGAGTACTGTACGTGGAGAGGCTGACAGCTGGGTCCACGGCCATAGCCCAGTTTTTTGTGATTCGCCAATTAAGTCGCTTTGTCAGGACTGTTGGGCTGCAAATCTTTCAAGACGAGGAGAGCTTTTCATTCGGCTGGCCGAGAAAATGGCCCATCAGTAATGAGAAATGGCCTGTACATTTTTAAAACACATCAAACCGGCAATTAGTTTCAAATATTTTTTTTCATTTCAAGATTTTAAATTACATTAATTTTTATGTGTGGAGAATTTGTTGGATTTTATATTGATATACATTTATTTTTAAAATCAGTTTGAATGTGAGTCGAAATTTTGGGATTAAAAATAGTTCGGACTGCACCGAAATATGCAAAATTCCATATAATTTTTTAACCGTGGACGCAATATGGGCTGTAATGCTAACAAAAAGAATATGGGCTCCAAAAAAAACCTTAAGAATTAGCAAATGGGCTGTAAATTATTAGAAATAATGGCAGATGGGTTGTATGCTGTTTTCCACAGATTTGAGGCTTTCCTAAAAAAAGGGTTGACGCACAAGCAGTGACAGTTGGATGTCCATCCAACGGCCGTCGTGCTTTTTCAATCTCTGCTCTTCCTGCTCCAGCCGCTCAAACAAGCGCCGGCGGGACTGCCTGCTCTCTCCTTCCCGTGGCCGGCTGTGCTGCCGCGCAGGCCTCACCGCCCCACCGTACTCCCATCACTGGCCTAGCCATCCCTCTACTCACCCACACCTGCTGTTATTCTCCGGCGACGGCAGACGAACCAGTAAACCCTTGTACCGTCGTACTCCCCTCCGCGTGGGCATCCACTGCCGCGTCTTCCCCGGCTCCGCGTCGTCCCCTTCCTAGGCCTCTCCATCGTGCACCGCCGTGGTGCTCTCGGCGCGGCATGGTCAATGTGGTCAACGACCGACTTCCGTCGGACGTGGACTGTACATGGAGAGGCTGACAGCTGGGTCCACGGCCGCAGTAAGGAAGTGCCTCCTTATTACGCGCAAAATAATTATTCCTCCACCTGACAGCGGGGACCCCCCGGACGGGCCACCATATTTCGCGAAAAAACGTTTCCCCCCTGACTGCTGGGACCCACCAGTTACACCTTCGCATGCAAGGAAGTGCGTCCGGGAAAAAAAAACAATTCGCCCCCTGACTGCTGGGACCCACCAGCTACATCTTCGCAGGCAAGGAAGTGCCTAACATTCGGGACCCACCTGGTCGAAGCGTACGTAGTGTTGTCATTCTGGTCGCGAACGTGTACGTACATACTGGTTGATGTAGAGGCGCGCACGTGTCGTAGATGTAGAGGCACGCACGTATCGTAGTAGAGGCGCGCACGTAGCTTGTACACGTACGTACAGCGGCGAGGGTGCAAGAAAGAAAATACGGCCACGTACGTACATACGGGCAGGGTCTTGAACGCCTACTCGCGCATACGTACATGGCTGGGTCGGAACGGAGAAACAATGTCGTCTTCGTGTTCATGGGGAGGCAACGGAATGCGTCGTGTTCATCGGGAGGCAACGGAACGCATGGGAGCCAACCGGCTGGGTCGGAACGGAATGCGTGGTCGTGTTCATCGGGAGGGCTTGGATGGAATAGGCGATGGAAATGAGGCCTGGCATACCGCACAACGGAGGGAACGGCCTTGTGTTCGACCGGCCACATTCGAAACGGGATCCTGTTCATCGGGAGGGGTCTGGCGTACCGCAAAACGGAGGAAACGGACCTCCTACGGTCGAAACGGGGGTCCTGTTGATCGGGAGGGGTGTGGCATACCGCAAAACGGACAAAACAAACTTGTGTTGGAGCGCTACGGTCGAAACCGGGGTCCTGTTGATCGGGAGGGGTGTGGCGTACCGCAAAACGGACGAAACGGACTTGTGTTGGAGCGCTACGGTCGAAACGAGGGTCCTTTTCATCGGGAGGGGTGTGGCGTACCGCAAAACGGGACTCCACGGGATACTGTTCATCTCCACCGTCGACCTCCTCCAGCCTCCACGGGCTCCTGTTCATCCAGCCTCCACCGTGCGCTACTCCACCGGCTACTGTTTAACCACCCCTCCATGGCCACCCCTCCACCATCTATTGTTCATCCAGCCCTCCACACCACGGGGTCCTGTTCAACCACCCCTCCACGGCCACCCCTCCACCGTCTACTGTTCACCCAGCCCTCCACACCACGGGTTCCTGTTCATCCAGAGGCAACGCCACCGCTCATTGTTCATCCAAACCCCCCCACAACACTCACTATTCATCCAATCGATCGGCTTCAGTTAGCAGCAGTAGCGAAGGAATCGCTCCATCCAGTTCAGTTAACAGACAACGATCAATACCTCGGGTTCAGTAACGCGTAGCCTGCAGTGCAATCGCTCGGGTTCAGTTAGAGCCCAACGCCTCTCTCGAGTTCAGTTAGAGCCAACGCCTCGCACACACGCGCATACCTGTACGAGAGAAACGTGCATCGCTCTCCCACCGTAACCGGCAACTCCCCAAAATTTTCCTCCCCCTCGCTTCTACCATGGTTTTTTCCGTCATGGACGGCCCAAAGAATGTCATGCAGCTGCGTCTCCGGCCCGCCCAGGACGAAAAGCCCATTTTCTGTCACGATTTTTTGTCATAGAAGTAGGATCCCAGCACATCTATGATGATACCGGGTGTTGTCACAATTATCGTCATAGAAGTGTCATATGTATGACACACAAAAAAATCGTTCGGCCCAAAATGTCAGGGATGTGTCTTTTTTTTGTAGTGGATGGGAAGAACAAGGTTGTGCAGCACACAAACTTCAAGAAGAAGAATGACAAGAAGAAAGGTGTTTGTCATGTGTGTGGGGATCCTAATCATTGGGCTCCAAGTTGCCTAAGTGCTATGACAAGTGTCATCCTGGGAAAGGCAGCAAGACCGCTAATGTTGTCATTGGAGACACTGACATGAAGGATGCTGGGTATGGTATATTTCACACTATTCTTTCAGTATGTCATTCTCCTGATTGGTTGATTGACACGGGTGCTAATATGCATGTATGCAGTGATATTTCCATGTTTTCGTCTTATCAGACCGCAGGGACGTCCACCGTGCTGATGGGCAACGGTTCAAGTGCTTCTGTTCATGGTGTTGGCACGATCGATCTGAAGTTTACTTCGGGGAAGATCGTGTGGCTGAAGAACGTGCATTATGTCCCCTTTGTTAATAAAAATCTTGTTAGCGGATCTCTTCTGTGTAGAGATGGCTACAAGCTTGTCTTTGAGTCGAATAAATTTGTAATTTCCAAGTATGGAACCTTTGTTGGTAAAGGCTATGAGTTAGGAGGCCTGTTTCATTTATCCTTATCAGACGTTTGCAATAAAGTTGTTAATCATATTTGCAGCAATAGTGAATCAAATCTGTGGCATTCACGTCTTTGTCATGTTAACTTTGGTTGCATGTCGCGACTAGCAAAGTTGAACTTAATCCCTAGTTTCACCACCGTCAAGGGATCCAAGTGTCAAGTGTGTGTACAAGCTAAACAACCTCGTAAGTCTCATGTGACTGTGGAAACGAGAAATCTTGCACCACTAGAACCCATACATTCAGATCTATGTGAAATGAATGGTGTTTTGACAAAAGGTGGAAAGAAATATTTCATGACTTTAATTGACGACTCCACTAGATACTGCCGTGTGTATCTTCTGAAATCTAAGGATGAGGCTTTGAACTTTTTCAAGATCTATAAAGCTGAAGTGGAAAACCAACTTGATCAAAAAATCAAGAGGCTTAGGTCCGACTGTGGTGGAGAGTATTTTTCCAATGAATTTGATGCTTTTTGTGCGGAACATGGTATAATCCATGAGAGGACGCCTCCCTATTCACCTCAGTCAAATGGGGTGGCCGAAAGAAAGAACCGTACTCTAACTGATTTGGTTAATGCCATGTTAGATACATCGGGTGTCTCCAAGGCATGGTGGGGGGAGGCGATATTGACTGCATGTCATGTCCTAAACCAAGTTCCCACAAAGAACAAAAGATAACTCCATTCTAGGAATGGGAGAAGAAAAGGTTAAAGCTCTCTTATCTACGAACCTGGGGTTGTTTGGCGAAAGTCAATGTGCCAATTCCAAAGAAGCAGAAGCTGGGACCAAAAACTGTGGATTGTGTTTTCCTGGGATATGCTTTTCATAGCATTGGTTATAGATTCTTGGTTGTAAAATCTAAGGTACCTGACATGCATATCGGTACGATCATGGAGTCGAATGATGCGACTTTCTTTGAAGATATCTTTCCGATGAAGGATATGGCTACCTCGTCTAATCAGGGGATGCCTAGTTCATCGAATCAGGAACCAGTTACAATTACTGAACCTGCCATTTCGATGGAACACTTTGAAAGTCCTGTGAAGGAGAACAACGAAGTTCCTACTAGGAGCAAGAGACAAAGGACCCCAAATTCCTTTGGTGATAATTTTCTTGTGTATCTCATAGATGACACTCCCAGTTCTATTTCAGAGACCTATGCAGCTGAAGATGCTGACTACTGGAAGGAAGCAGTTCGTAGCGAGATGGATTCCATCTTGGCGAATGAAACTTGGGAGATAACTGATCGTCCTTATGGGTGCAAACCTATAGGATGCAAATGGGTATTCAAGAAGAAGCTTAGGCCTGATGGTACTATTGAAAAGTACAAGGCTCGGCTCGTGGCTAAGGGTTATACCCAAAGGAAGGTGAAGACTTCTTTGATACTTACTCACCTGTGGCTCGACTGACCACTATTCTAGTTCTACTTTCACTAGCTGCCTCACATGGTCTTCTCATTCATCAAATGGATGTTAAGACTGCTTTCCTAAATGGAGAGTTGGACGAGGAAATTTATATGGAACAACCAGATGGGTTTGTAATAGATGGTCAGGAAGGGAAAGTGTGCAAGTTGCTAAAGTCTTTGTATGGACTCAAGCAAGCTCCCAAACAGTGGCATGAGAAGTTTGAAAGAACTTTAACAGCTGCAGGCTTTGTTGTGAACAAAGCTGACAAATGTCTGTACTATCGCCATGGTGGGGGCGAGGGAGTTATGCTTTGCTTGTATGTTGATGACATACTGATTTTTGGAACAAATCTGAATGTTATTAAGGAGGTCAAGGATTTCCTATCTCGTTGTTTTGAGATGAAGGATTTAGGAGCGGCTGATGTCATTCTGAACATCAAGTTGTTGAGAGATGATGATGGTGGGATTACATTGCTTCAATCTCACTATGTGGAAAAGATCTTGAGTCGCTTTGGCTATAGTGACTGCAAGCCCTCTCCAACACCATATGATGCCAGTGTGTTGCTTCGAAAGAATCGAAGAATTGCTATAGACCAATTGAAATATTATCAGATTATTAGCTCGCTTATGTACTTAGCCAGTGCTACAAGACCTGACATCTCTTTCTCTGTCAGCAAACTGAGCCGCTTTGTCTCGAAACCAGGACATGTGCATTGGAAAGCTCTAGAGAGAGCTTTGCGTTATTTGAAAGGCACTGCGAATTATGGAATTCACTACACTGGGCACCCAATGGTGCTTGAAGGGTATAATGACTCAAACTGGATCTCAGATGCTGATGAGATAAAGGTGGCGCTATTTCCTGGAAGTCTTGCAAGCAGACCATCTTAACAAGGTCAACAATGGAAGCAGAACTCATAGCACTAGATACAGCTACGGTCGAAGCAGATTGGCTTCGCCGGCTCTTGAATGACTTGCCGGTTGTTGAGAAACCTGTACCGGGTATCCTTATGAACTGTGACAATCAAACTATCATCACGAAAGTGAACAACTCAAAGGATAACATGAAGTCATCAAGACATGTTCAGAGAAGGTTAAAGTCTGTTAGAAAAATGAGAAACTCCGGAGTTATTGCATTGGATTATATCCAGACATCTAAAAATCTGGCAGATCCTTTCACTAAGGGTCTATCACGTAATGTGATAGATAATGCATCGAGGGAGATGGGTATGAGACCCACATTATGAGTTGTTCACAGTGGTAACATATTCTTTGTGATCGGAGATCCTGTGAATTAGATGTGGAAGACAAGCTGTTGGTCAACTGGGAGGAGAGTACCCTTACTATTAAAAATACCACTCCATGAAGATGCAATACTCTCCTAATCTGCATGGCAGGTTGATGTATATCTTAATGTGTTCTAAGTGGCTCTTTGGAGCAGAGATGTTATCCTGCAGAACATCTTTTGAAGGACGCACCTATATGAGTCTGATTGTTAAACGTCACAATCTATGAGAGTAGGGTTCTCTCTAGTAAACTCATGAAAGGTCTCGGAGTATGACGCATAAGCTCCACCCATGGGGAAGACCCACGGTAGCCACGTATCGGTCAAAGCTAGATTCGCAGAAAACTTGCAGTTCAAGGACCAGTCCACTGTTCAAGTTGCTTACTAGTGTAGCATAGAGTTCTAGGTGTAAGTTCAACTTAACAGTCTCCACTGCAGTACCGGTATATAAAACAGTGTTTTGGAACCAAAGGCAAATTTTGTATGCCTCTGGGATCTGGTGGGGGATTGCTGGAATGTTTGTCTATTTGGGCCTAGCCTAATAGCAGTTTCAGAAATTCCTAATAAATCCTAGAGGCCCACGCAGCCCATTCGTGCAAGGAAAGAGGTGGAACTAAAGTTTAGTCCCACATTGCTTGTTTAGAGGGAGTTGGACCTCTTTATAAGGGAGGCTCTTTCCCCACTTGTATGAGCATGAGAACAAGAGGGACATCCACGCGCGCTCCTCCTCCGCCGCCCGCCTCGCCACGCCTCGTAATGACGCCCGTGGGTTGCGGGAATGAGCCGAGCCGATGTTAAATTTTTGCAATGCATGACGAGTATACGAAAGGTCACGCGGGAGCTGAAACGTTTTTCGTAGTGGACACTGAATCCGAACGGGGTGCCTCTTCGGATGAAGTCCGTTCGCTTCGTCTCCCTCTCTTCGTTTCGCCTCCGGTCGCTGCCCTCTCGCCTCCTTCTCTTGCACCTATAAAAGGGAGGTCGCTCCTCTCAGAGAGATGCACCAGAACTTCTCCTTCCTCTCGCCACTGGTTCCAATCTCTGAGCTGTTGCTGTCTTCCTCATCCCGGCTTGCGGCGTGCACCGCGAGTTTGGACAGTAGGCCTCCGAGAGCGCACCTCTTTGAGTCATGTACGAGAGAAGGGTGATAAGGTTTTTGGGGAGCGCTCTGCGCGACTACTGACTTCTTTGTCACGGACACCCCAGACTCTGACGACTACTTCCCCAATGATGACTACTTCCCCTACGTCGACAACCTCCTCGACGACATGGAGGATACCGACCCCAAGTACAGTGCCTCTACTCTGGCTGCTGTCCAGTATGTGTTCTTGTTTTTCCTGTTAGAGGTCCTGCCACAGTTCCTTGTTCTAGTGTTTTCCCTACACATGTTAGGATCTACCTCACATATGCATCTTGATCTACTGTCTGCTCGAGTGATGATCGGTTCTAGCTCATATATGCAGATGTTATTTACCTTCACTTTGTCAAATTGCATGACTTCTTTTATCACTGCTATACTAGTCATGCTTTATCTAGTATTTCTGTTAATAAAATCATTCGATAAATTGCTCATATTTCCAACAATCCAAAAACCTTATTATAGGCAATTTACCCCAAGTGGTTTTGCTGCTTCCATGAGACCTCCTATGTTTGAGGGTATCCACTATAAGAGGTGGCGCGTGAGAGCAGCCTTATAGTTTCAAACCATGAGTTGCTATGACGCCACTCTTGGCAAACCTGAAGGAGAGCAAGATGCCCAACAGGCACAAGCTTTTCAGAAAATGGATACCTTGTTTAAGGCTGCTCTCTTGAGTGTTTGGTAGGGACTCCCGTATGTGTGGATGACAAGTTTACGTGTCCGGATATGTTATTTCCTTTCTGTTAAACTGACTTTGTACAACCCTAAGCCCCTCCAGTGTCTATATAAACCGGAGGGTTAGATCGGAGGAAGGATCACAACATTGCTAGGCTAGCCAATCTAGGGTTCGCCAACACGATCTCGTGGTAGATCAACTCTTGTAACCCTTATACCCTTCGAATATAATCAAGCAGGAGTAGGGTTTTACCTCCATTAAGAGGGCCCGAACCTGGGTAAACACTGTGTCCTTTGTCCATTGTTACCATCGATCCTTAGGAATATAGCTTGGGCCCCCCTACACGAGATGTGCTGGTTTTGACACGGACATTGGTGCTTTCATTGAGAGCTCCGCTGTATCATCGACGGAAGGATTGATGGCTTGCCTCTTCATCAACAATGATGTTGCGTCCAGGGAAACCTTTCTCCCCGGACAGGTCTTTGTGTCCGGTGGCTTCATGCTTCGTGCCAACTCGATCGGCCATCTCGAGCAGGTCGACTATTACGCCCCCCC
>NC_041393.1:135436291-135447636 GCF_002162155.2 Triticum dicoccoides | reverse complement strand
TATCCAAGGAGATGTAATCTTCGAGGGGTTGGCGTCCTTGGCTACCACTCTGTGCCCCCATCAAGAAGTCTTTTCGGATCCCCTAGTAGATCCCGTTCAAGGCTCGACCCTCACACCTACCCCGGCCTTAGATCCGGAGCGGGTCACATCATCCAAAGATAGGAGCGTTAGCCCCGCCGGACTCCTTCCCCTCGTGGAGCTCCCGACTGAAGACCCAGATGCAATCTTGCACTTGCCTCTGGACAATCACTCCGAACTGTCGAGGTCTGTGCTCATTGGGTTCGATCTGGTGTCCCATGCCGAACTCAGCGCTGCAGATCCGTAGTTTCCGGTCCAACTTTCGCTCCTAGATGAAGCATTGGGTTTAATGCAATATCTCGCCATCACGAAGGCCTTGCCTCCGAACTGTACCCAGCTTAGACTGGGGGCTGAGAGCAGGGAATCTTATGCCCCACCCACCACCCACTTAATAGTCATATCGAGGATTTAACCGACATGCTGGACTACGCGTCCGAAGACATCGATGGCATGGACGACGATGTCGACGTAGAACCAAGCCAAGTCCCATCCGTCACGGGGCATTGGACGGCCACTTCAACATATGACGTGTTGATACGTCTCCAACGTATCTACTTTTCCAAACACTTTTGCCCTTGTTTTGGACTCTAACTTGCATGATTTGAATGAAACTAACCCGGACTGACGCTGTTTTCAGCAGAACTGCCATGATGTTGTTTAATGTGCAGAAAACAAAAGTTCTCGGAATGACCTGAAAATCCACGAAGATAAGTTTTGGAAAATATAAAAAATACTAGCGAATGAATCAAGACCAGGGGGCCCACACCCTGTCCATGAGGGTGGGGGCGCGCCCTCCCCCTTGGGCGCGCCCCCCTATCTCGTGGGCCCCCTAACGCTCCACCGACCTCAACTCCAACTCCATATATTCCATTTCGTGAAGAAAAAAATCAGAGAGAAAGTTTCATCGCGTTTTACGATACGGAGCCGCCGCCAAGCCCTAATCTCTCTCGGGAGTCCGTTCGGGGCTCCGGAGAGGGGGGGAGTCGTCATCATCAACCATCCTCCATCACCAATTTCATGATGCTCACCGCCGTGCGTGAGTAATTCCATCGTAGGCTTGCTGGACGGTGATGGGTTGGATGAGATTTACCATGTAATCAAGTTAGTTTTGTTAGGGTTTGATCCCTAGTATCCACCATGTTCTGAGATTGATGTTGCTATGACTTTGCTATGCTTAATGCTTGTCACTAGGGCCCGAGTGCCATGATTTCAGATCTGAACCTATTATGCTTTCATGAATATATGTGAGTTCTTGAAGCAAGTCTATAGTCACCTATTATGTGTTATGATCCGACAACCCCGAAGTGAGAATAATCGGGATACTTCTCGGTGATGACCATAGTTTGAGGAGTTCATGTATTCACTATGTGCTAATGCTTTGTTCCAGCTTTCTATTAAAAGATGTCATGCAAGTTCTTTTCCATAAGCACGTATGACTATATACGGAATACATGCTTACATTACATTGATGAACTAGAGCTAGTTCTGTGTCACCCTATGTTATAGCTATTACATGAGGAATCGCATCCGACATAATCATCCATCACTGATCCAATTCCTACGAGCTTTCCACATATTGTGCTTTGCTTATTAATTTTCCGTTGCTACTGTTACAACTACTACAAAACTATTATCTTTACTTTTGCCACTGTTACCTTTATTATCTTACTACTTTGCGACTAAATACTTTGCTGCAGATACTAAGTTATCCAGGTGTGGTTGAATTGACAACTCCACTGCTAATACTTAACAATATTCTTTGGCTCCCCTTGTGTCGAATCAATAAATTTGGGTTGAATACTCTACCCTCGAAAGTTGTTGCGATCCCCTACACTTGTGGGTTATCAAGACTAATTTCTGGCATTGTTACCGGGGAGCATAGCTCTATTCTTTGAGTCACTTGGGATTTATATCTGTTGATCACTATGAGGAACTTGAAAGATGAAAGAACCAAGATTTTTTCCCTCAACTACGAGGGGAGGTAAGGAACTGCCATCTTGCTCTGCACTAGATTCTCCTTCTGTTTTGAGTAAGCTTGCGACACCTAAACCTTCTACTGCTATGAATTCTGATATGTCCCATGTTATTGATGATGCCACTTCTGCTATGCATGATACTTATGATGAAACTATTTCTGTGCGTGATACTACTTTGCCATTAGGTGAATTTCTTGATGAACAACTTGCTAGCATTAGAGAGAATGAAATTATTGAAGATGCTATTATTGATGATAGTGATGATGAAAGTTCTCCCCCTGATTATGAATTACCTATTGTTCCTGAGGGTTATGTTATGGAAGAGGAAGCTGCTAGAGCTATCTTTGCTTGTAAAGATAGATATGATCTTAAAAAGTTATTAGCTAAATGGAAGCAGCAGTCTCTTAATGCTAGAATGAAACCTGACCCTGCTTTTGCTACTTCACCTATTTGTGTTACTGATAAGGATTATGAATTCTCTGTTGATCCTGAGATTATTACTTTAGTTGAATCTGATCCTTTTTATGGCCTTGAATCTAAAACTGTTGTGGCACATCTTACCAACTTAAATGATATAGCCACCCTGTTTACTAAAGATGAGAAGTCTCGCTATTATTATACCCTTAAGATATTTCCGTTCTCATTAAAGGGTGATGCTAAGTGTCGGTGTACTAGAATAGGGGTACCCTAGTACCCTGAACTTGTGCACGGGCAGTTGCAGCACCCTGCGGCAAGGCTTGCTGGGCGAACGCCAAGATCCTCCATGGTTCCCTTGGAGCCATTCAAGAACAAAGTATTTAAGCTCAGGAGACAAGGCCCCGGCAAGAGGAGCTTGCCGGGAAGGCCAACCAAGGCACTCCAAGGAACTTGCCGCGACGCGCCACGCGCTCCGGCAAGGCAACAAGGCCCCGGCAAGAGGAGCTTGCCGGGAAGACCAACCAAGATACCTCGAGGCCCGGTGAGCGACAAGCTTCCGGACCCGACAAGATAACAGCAGCGGCAAGGCGCTTGCCGTGGCAGGCGGCCACTCTGTGCCCATGCTCCAGCGCATCCACCAACGTGTCGCTCTGGGGGCCTCTCCAGGCGTGCGTGGCGGGAGGCTGTGTAGCCAGCGGTGCGCGGTGGCATGCGAAGCTGACAAGATCGCCATCGTGGCGAACGGTGGCGCCCCTAACGGTCCTTTTCTGCACTGTTTGGGCGACTCGGACGGGCATTTAATGCCCTTGTCCCCTGCCGTCAGGGTTAGGTAGGGTGCACTGTACAAGTAACTGTACCAACCACCTCACTTTTTACATTTGTACCCTTCTCTGCGTTGCCACCTGTCGGTGACCCCTTTAGCGTATAAAAGGAGGCCCATGCGCAACGTAGAGGGGGTTCGGTTCGACTGGTTCGCGAGGTTCGACTAGTTCGGAACCCAGAAAAACACTACGCTCCCTCTTTGGAGCAAGAACACAAGATAATCAAACAAGCAGCAGTAGGAGTGTTATCTCTCCGGAGAGCTCCGAAGCTGGGTAAACTGCTCGTGTGCTTCACCTCGATCTGCTCTTCGTGCGATCTCCGCCCCCCGCCGAACCGAAAGGGGCCCGGTCCGCCGGCCCCATAGGTGTTCGTGGATCAGTTTCCCCCGACACTAAGACTTGGTTTAATTCTCTTAATCCTAGTTGTGTGCGTAGTTCCCATGATATGATTTATTACTTCTCTGCTAAATATTTCCCTGCTCATAACAAACAAGCTGCCTTGCGGGAAATATATAATTTTGTGCAAATCAAAGAAGAGAGTCTCCCACAAGCTTGGGGGAGGCTTCTCCAATTACTTAATGCTTTGCCTGATCATCCTCTTAAGAAAAATGAAATGCTTGATATCTTTTATAATGGACTAATAGATGCTTCCAAGGACTATGTGGATAG
Source organism: Triticum dicoccoides (assembly GCF_002162155.2). NCBI lineage: Eukaryota > Viridiplantae > Streptophyta > Magnoliopsida > Poales > Poaceae > Triticum > Triticum dicoccoides. The sequence continues at coordinate 135,443,675 of NC_041393.1, read as the reverse complement.
TTGTGTTGGTTGTGTTTTCAGGGAAAGAGCAGTCAACGAAGCTAAATTACTATTGAATACTATGTTGACTAATGAAAATAATTGGACTCTTCCTGAGCCAATTCCTGAGGCAATTCCTGAACCAATTGAGCCAACTCCTGAACCTATTCCTAAACCCACTCCTAAGAAGAGAGGTGTTCTATTTCTCAGTCCTGAAGATATGCAAGAGGCAAAGAAATCAATGAAAGAAAAAGGTATTAAAGCCGAAGATGTTAACAATTTACCTCCTATTGAAGAAATACATGGTCTTAATATACTGCATGTTGAAGAACCACATTGTCTTGACAACCCGACACAGGTAGTAAAGGTAAATTCTCTCAATAGATATGATAAAGTTGAAATTCCGTCTACTAAATCTCATAGCCCATGCTTAGATGAATTTGGTGACTTTATGGCTAGTCAAGAAAGTTTTAATGCTTATGTTGGTAGAGAATTAAAGAATAATGCTTTCGAAATAGGACGCTTGAGTGATTATATGGCTAGAGTTAAAGGTGAAATTAAACTCATTAGCAAATATGCTTCTATGGTTGCTACTCAAGCTGAGCAAGAACTTAAAGCTCAAAATGATTTTCTCGATGAATTAAATAGTAAAAATAACTTTTTTGTTAGAGTGGCTACTAGAACTGGTAGAATGACTCAGGAACCTTTGTATCCTGAAGGCCACCCTAAGAGAATCGAGCAAGATTCTCAGAGAAATAATTTAGAGGCACCTAGTTCTTCTAAAAAGAAGAAAAAGAAAAATGATAGGACTTTGCATGCTTCTAGTGAACCTGTTGTAGACACACCTGAAAATCCCAATGATATTTCTATTTCTGATGCTATAACACAATCAGGTGATGAACATGAACCTAGTGATAATGTTAATGATAATGTTCATGTTGATGCTCAACCTAGCAAAGATAACGATGTAGAGATTGAACCTGCTGTTGATCTTGCTAACCCACAATCAAAGAATCAACGTTATGATAAGAGAGATTTTGTTGCTAGGAAGCACGGTAGAGAAAGAGAACCATGGGTTCAGAAACCCATGCCCTTTCCTCCTAAACCATCCAAGACAAAGGATGATGAGGATTTTGAGCGCTTTGCTAAAATGATTAGACCTATTTTCTTACATATGCGCTTAACTAATATGCTCAAAGTAAATCCTTATGCTAAATATATGAAGGATATCATTACAAATAAAAGAAAGATACCGGAAGCTGAGATTTCCACCATGCTTGCTAATTACACTTTTAAGGGTGGAATACCAAAGAAACTTGGAGACCCCGAGGTACCAACTATACCATGCTCCATTAAAAGAAATTATGTTAGAACTGCTTTATGTGATCTTGGAGCCGGTGTTAGTGTTATGCCTCTCTCTTTATATCGTAGACTTGAATTGAATAAGTTGACACCTACTGGAATATCTTTGCAAATGGCTGACAAATCAACTGCCATACCTGTCAGTATTTGTGACGATGTGCCTGTTGTGGTTGCAAATGTCACTATCTTAACGGACTTTGTTATTCTTGATATTCCCGAGGACAATAGTATGTCGATTATCCTTGGTAGACCCTTTTTGAATACTACAGGGGCTGTTATTGATTGCAACAAAGGCAATGCCACTTTTCATGTTAATGGTAATGAGCATACGGTACACTTTCGGAGTGTAAGGGCATTCTTGTCCCTTAGTAGTTTTGGTGATTGATGACAATGCTTTTGCGGACTAATCGTGTGTACTGAGCTTTTCAGATATATCATGACTAAACACAAGACAATTTGTTGCCCCTCGAAGATTATTGAAGATGGTGTTTCTCTACGGTTCTTTTCGGTGGAGTTGAGTCATAGGAAAGCCGTACTATTAAGAGGGGGTCCGCTTTGGAAAGGTTTGGGTGGAATCTCACGTACACGTTCCTTTTGCATCGCCTTTTCTTTGGCTCTTTGGAGTTCTCCTTCGTCTCACCTTGTCTTTGGGAAATGAAGGACTCCGAGTTGCTCTTCTCAGGCTGGCGGTAGTACTACATCTCTAAGCGGTACTACCGCAGGAGCCAGGGGTAGTACCGGGCTCCGGCACGGTAGTACCGTGGGCTTCCACGGTAGTACCGCTCCTCCTAAGCGGTAGTACCGTGAGTTCTGGCCTGGCGCTGCTGCTCTAGCGGTAGTACGGGCGGATGTAATTTTTTACATCCGCGCCCTACACGGTAGTACTGTGCTGCGGCGCGATAGTACCGTGTCGCCTGGCCAGGTGCAGCAACAGGAGTGGAGGTAGGGCGGATGTAATTTTTTACATCTGCACCCTTAACGGTAGTACCGCACCCCTGGTTCGCGGTAGTACCGTGTCGGATATTCGCATCGATAATATCTCTGCGGAGGTAGTCACGGATGTAATTTTTTACATCTGTGCCTACCGTGCCTGGACTGTGGCTACCCTGCGGTAGTACCGCACACGGTCGCGGTAGTACCGCGCCTGCGGTTCTACCGCGCCCTGTCTGTGCTCTTCTGTTTAGGTCCAAGCTCTGCCGCGCCCACGGTAGTACCGCGGTCCGCTGCGGTAGTACCGCAGGACTGTGCGGTAGTACCACTCCTGTGATGCGATAGTACCACGGGTCGCGGGCTGAGTGGTGGGTGAGGGAGTCCTGGATTAGGGGGTATCCAGACAGTCGGACTGTATACATCGTCCGGACTATTGAAGTGTGAAGATACAAGACTCAAGACTTCGGCCCGTGTCCGGATGGGACTCTCCTTTGCGTGGAAGGCAAGCTTGGCGATCCGGATATTATGTTTCCTTCCTTGTAACCGACTCCATGTAAACCCTAGTCCTCTCCGGTGTCTATATAAACCTGAGAGGTTGGTCCTTAGAAGGCCGATCACAATTACAATCATACCATCATAGGCTAGCTCTTAGGGTTTAGCCTCCATGATCTCGTGGTAGATCTACTCTTGTACTACTCATATCTTCAATATTAATCAAGCGGGAAGTAGGGTTTTACCTCCATCGAGAGGGCCCGAACCTGGGTAAACATTGTGTCCCTTGCTTCCTGTTACCATCAGCCTAAGACGCACAGATCAGGACCCCCTACCCGAGATCCGCCGGTTTTGACACCGACATTGGTGCTTTCATTGAGAGTTCCTCTATGTCGTCGCTGCAAGGATTGATGGCGCCTTCAATCGTAATAACACGGTCCAGGGGGAGACTTTTCTCCTCGGACAGATTGTCGTGTTCGGCGGTTTCGCACTGTGGGCCAATCCGCTTGGCCATCTGGAGCAGGTCGACAGCTACGCCCCTGGTCACCATGTCAGGTTCGGAAACTTGAACTACACGGCTGATATTCGCGGTGACTTAATCCTCAACGGATTTGGGCCCATGCCAGGAGCACCGGACAGTCGCGATGAACACGGCCTAGACCTGCTGTCAAACAATGTTCGGGGTGTCACCCCCGTAGTGGCCCCAGACCTAAAGCCGGAGCAGGCTGCATTGCCTAAGGACGGAGGGATGGGCCCCGCCCCGCAGGCTGTACACTCATCGGCGGTGGAGCCGAACATAGGTCCTGCCTCTGTGGAAACTTGTGACTCCGGACCCTCGGACTCATATCCGGTTGTTGGTTCCAGTCCGCACACTCTCGAGCCAGCCGAGCCAGGTTGGGCTCCGATAATGGAGTTTACCGCTGCGGATATCTTCGAGCACTCGCCTTTTGGCTACATGCGAAACTCGTTAAAGTCTCTCTCTTTGTCAGGAGGCTCTCGGCCAAACTATGTCCGGCTCGAGTGGGGAGCAGACGACGAAGGAGTTCGTTGCCCACCCACCACCCACTTCATTGCCACGGTTGATGATTTAACCGACGTGCTCGACTTCGACTCCGAAGGCATCGACGCTATGGATGATGATGCAGGAGAAGATTCAGAATCTCTGGGGTGCTGGACTACTACCTCGTCACATGATATATACATGGTGGATACGCCCAAGGAGGACGGCGGCAATCCGGAAGATAAAACCCCCGGGCAAAAGCCAAAACGGCGATGCAGATGCCGCTCAAAGTCCAGCAACAGTAAAAATAGCAACAAGAGCACAAGAAGGATCGACATACCAGTAAACTCCGAAGGCAATAATGACAATGAGGACCCAGTGATGGAGCAGGACGAGCCAGGTCACGCCGAACCAAGTTCGGAGCAGGTGCCCGATCACAATGATCCAGAGGGACGAGTTCATCAAGCCGCCCCAGGACAAGAACAGAGTCCGAACAATGATGCATTCATCATTCCGGAAGAACGCGTGGAACGAGATAACCTCCACAGAAAGCTTATGGCCACGGCGAGAAGTCTAAAGAAGCAGAAGCAACGTCTTAAAGCCGCATAGGAAATGCTCAATCGCAGATGGAATAAAGTGCTAGACACTGAAGAAAGATATGGTGACGATCGCCATACAAAGAGCTATCCAAAACGCAAGCTACTGCTAGAATTCGATGACGAGGCCGTTCCACCAAATAACAATACAACCAGGAGACCAGACGCCCCGCTTCACAACCGCAACAGAACGACTACTGACGCCGCGCACATTCTACGTGAGCATCTGGATAAGCAAGCCAGTGCGGCTAGGTCCATCTACGGATCTAAAGGACACACCCCAGCGAGGGACTATGGTCACCAGAACAATCATACAAGCAAAATGCCAGTTCGGAATAAACACCGGACACAACAACAACCGACCGCATGCCACAGCGCGTCCAGATACAGAGGGGCTGCTCACCCCCTGTGCTTCACCGAAGAAGTATTGGACCATGAATTCCCACAAGGTTTCAAACCTGTGAACATAGAGGCATACGACGGAACGACAGACCCAGGGGTCTGGATCGAGGATTTTATCCTGCATATTCACATGGCTCGTGGGGATGACCTCCACGCCATCAAATACCTTCCCCTAAAGTTGAAGGGACCAGATTGACACTGGTTGAAAAGCCTCCCTGAAAATTCAAGTGGAAGTTGGGAGGAACTCGAGGATGCTTTCAGGGCCAATTTTCAAGGGACTTATGTCCGGCCTCCGGATGCGGACGACTTAAGGCCACATAATCCAACAGCCCGGAGAGTCCGCCCGCAAGCTTTGGAACAGATTCCTCACTAAGAAGAATCAAATTGTCGATTGTCCGGACGCTGAAGCCTTAGCGGCATTCAAACACAGCATCCGTGACGAGTGGCTCGCCAGACACCTCGCCCAAGAAAAGCCAAGGACAATGGTAGCCTTAACAAGCCTTATGACCCGCTTTTGCACGGGTGAAGATAGCTGGCTAGCCCGTAAAGGCACTAGCGAACCCAGCACATCCGAAATAAGGGATGGCAACGGGAAGCCACGGCGTAATGAAAACAAACACCAAAACAAGGAAGAGAGCCCAGACAACACAAAGTCAATGCCGGATTCACGGGCTCTCGACCAGATCAACAAAAGAAGCCATTTAAAGGAAGTAAAGAGGGACCGTCCGGTCTGAATAGAGTCCTAGACAGATTGTGCCAAATTCATGGCACCCTTGACAAACCTGCGAACCACACGCACAGAGAGTGCTGGGTCTTCAAGCAGGCCGGCAAATTAAATGCCGAACAGAAGGGAAGGGAAACACCAAGTGAAGACGAGGATGAACCTCGCCAGCCGAACACTGGGGGACAGAAGAAATTTCGGCTAGAGGTTAAAACAGTAAACATGATCCACGCGACTCACACATACATGAGAAGGCATGAACGCGTGCATAGAGACGCGCACGATATAGAGCCCATCATACCCACACCTAACTACTGGATGTCTTATCCGATCACCTTCGATCACATGGACGGCCGAACGAGTATTCGGTGTGGAGGATTAGAGGCCTTGGTGCTTGACCCAATAATCGACGGATACCGTCTCACCCGTGTCCTCATGGACGGCGGCAGCAGTCTCAATTTAATATACGAGGACACTGTCCGCAGGATGGGGATAAACCCATCCAGAATTAGCCAAAGCAACACCACCTTTGAAGGGGTGATACCAGGCGTTGAAGCCTACGGCAGTGGCTCCGTCATGCTGAAAGTAACATTTGGCTCCCCAGGCAACTCCAGAAGCGAAGAACTACTCTTCACCATCGCACCCTTCCAAAGCGGCTATCATGCATTGCTTGGAAGAATGGACTTCGCCTGCTTCAACGCATTGCCGCACTATGGCTACCTTACACTCAAGATGCCCGGTCCACGTGGCGTCATCACCGTTAGCGGAATCACATAGCGCTCTTCACGCGCAGAGGAACACGCGACAGCCCTGGCGGCCGGACTATAAGCGACCTCCAATATCAGAAAACATGACTGGTCATTAAGACCACAGAAACGGTTAGACGAGTCTGGTAGCCCGGACAAAATTGAACCAGGGCACCGTATATGTAATCCCATAGAGGACACCAGGGGCTATAAATATTTAATACAGCCCCACACTTGGCTCAACCTTATTGGCAGGCCAACATCTTACACTTTTACTACCCATCGCCTACTTACGTTGTACTCTCCTACGAGTTTTCTTTTTTCCACAGACAATGCCCATGCGATACCCTTCCAGGATACGGCACAACGGAGACAAAGGCGCAGACGTGCAGCAGGGCCCCGTTCAACAGGTTTCTTTTTAGATTAAGCCCCTGTGTAAACCTTTTCTATTGCCTCTTGTTGTTTAACCATCCCATGGGTTCCATACCCATAGAGGATACTACCGTTATTGGCATTTCGCCACGACAAATTAACCACGTACCTGGAAACACAGGGTTTATAATGAATGGGCATTATTGAGCCCATCTTCTGTTATAAAGTCTGAATACCTTCGGGAGTGTTCGGCATCATGAGTTTGGCCTTATATGCATCAGCTCTGAATCATGTCTTTGGTCAAATGTTGGGTTTTCCCGGCTCCTGGGTTTGCCGCCTTACGTTCCGTCATTATTGGCTAAGGCGGCCAAAGGAGAACTACTGCTATTGTGCCCTGGTTATTCCGGATGAGCACCTTAGTAGAGAAAGCCGAAAACTAACTGTCATGATATAGCGAGAGACTGATCAACCACTCGAAGACTCACCGGAATCTTTAGGATTCCTCCGCATTAACGAAGGGCCATTTCCCGGTCATGTACATATGCGCCCGTATTCGGATGCATGCGAAGGTACCAGGGGCTACATAGTAGCCCCAACATTAGACTCCCATGGCTAAGCGAAAGTGTTACAGCTATATAGTCCGTTTGCCTAGTTCGACGTGCGATCACCTCCTTAATGGACCAAGACGTTGGATCAAGTGTGATTAGGCATATTTTTCCCGAACACCCTCGCATTGTATGAGTGGGAGCTGAAGCCAACAACTGCTAACTTTCAGATTACATAT
>NC_041393.1:135403388-135435799 GCF_002162155.2 Triticum dicoccoides | reverse complement strand
ACGGCCGCACAGGGGACACAATCATATTTTCAGGCAAACAGTCTAAATATAGCCTCATAATCAAAATAAACATTGTTTTTACAATTATTCGATTCATCACTCGAACAAGACATTCTTCGTGCACTGCGCCTCTATTAGGCGGGCACCTTTTGTGACCTGCGCCAAGTAGTGCTCGGCCGGATATTGGCCCCCCGCCGAATCCTGGGTCGCTATAATGGTGGCCTCCATATCCGTCCAATAGGCTTTAACGCAGGAAAGAGCCATTCGTGCACCCTCTATGCACACCGACCTCCTCATGGCGTCGATCCGAGGCACGGCCCCAAGGAATTGTTGCACCAAACCAAAGTAACTGTCCGACTTAGGCCCCTTCAGCCAAAGATGGTCTATTACAGACCGCATTGCAAGCCCGGACAGCCTGTGAAGCTCCGCTACAGCAGCCATCTTCTCATTTAACAGCAGCGGGCGAGTGGGAGCATTGAACTGCGACCAGAAAAGCTTCTCCACTTCCTTATCACCTTGATCCTCGAAGAACTTGGCAGCGTCAGATGTACTATTCGCGAAGTCCGCATATGCGTCTGTAGGACTCCGGCGTCCATCCAGGGGAGCATACTTCGGATCCAAAAACTTCATCCGCAGTAAGTAGGAGCCTCTAGCCACGATTTTGTCGGCCTGTTGGAGCTCCTCCCGCATACCCTGGATCTCGGTCCGCATCTCCTTGGTGGCATTAAGTGCCTTGTCCAGCTCGGCCGAGCTAGCCTTACTCTCCTTTTCAAGGAGTACATACCGGTCGGCGGCATTTTTCACCTCCTCAGCCATTTCGGCTATCTTTTTCTCACTTCGGCGATGAGCAGCATGTTCGGCTCTCAATTCTTCGGCCACCTTTAGGGCAGCCGCATTGCTAGCCCGAGCTTGTTCCTTGGCCTGAACTAGTTCCGCCCTCAGGGCCTCCACGGCAGCAGCACCATCTGAAGTACAAACACATTGCATTAATATTATGCCCCTCTCATATTTTCCTATACAACAAAATAAGGGAAGCAGAGCACATGACCTGTGACTCATCCAGCCGCTTGTTCACCAGCGTGATATCGGCATCGATAGATCCGATCTGCCTCCTTAGTTCGGCAACTTCAACAGACTGCTCGGCTGTCGGATCCTTAGACACCTGCGCACATGTACAGCGCAGCCATTACTATATGATCCCCCGTTTGCCGCCTATGGCGGAACCAGAGTCTCAAGGGCTACTATCCATATGGAGCACACCTAGCGCGTGCCTCACAGCCAAAAAATAGTGCATTTTTTACTACATACCTCAAAGCCTCTGAGCAGGCTCGTAAATGCCTCATTCAAACCGCTTGTAGCGGATGAAATCTTCTTAAGCACCATGCTCATTAATGAGCGGTGCTCCTCCGAGAGCACAGCTCGCTCTAGAAGACCTGTCAGTACGTCCGGCCGGACATCGAACTGTGCCGGACCCTTGTCATCGCCCCCCGTGGGAGCCAAACGCTCCGGGCTTCGGGCGGCTGACGTATTAGTTTTCGGCTTCGGCAGAACCAGACTCCTCCGTGACGACACCTCCGTGTCGCCCGCTTCATGAGGCGGGGAGGTGGGTGGGGTCTCGCTCTCCATCATCTCCGGAGGAAGATCCCCCGAAGACAAACTCTGTTGAGAAGAGCTGCTAGCCGGACTGTAAAAGACGAATCCTGGTTAGGAATCTCGGAGAAACACCGTACCTTCGAATTAACGATTAACTTATAGCTCGGTGAAGGGCTGGCCCGTTGGTGGGCACGATGCGGTGAGGGTGCCCGTCGCGGCAGAGCCCCCTAGTGATACCTTCTTACCTTGCTTGGGCATCTCCGTCTCCAAGTCTTCGGAGGCGGCCCTTTTCTTCCCGCACGGGGAGGTGGCCTCGGATTCCCCTCCCCGACTATCCTCCTTTGGGGAGAAATCAATTCCCCTGGTCCGGATACGTAGTGTGTGAAGTTCGGCTTTGCTGCTTTTCCTTCCCCTTTCCTGAGGGCATTTTGCTAAGCACCCGGCCAAGCATCTTGGCAACGGTTGGACCCGACGAGCCTTCGGGAAGTGGCGCCGGACACTTGATTCTCTCCGCTTTGTTGAGCCATTCCTGGCCACGGAGGGTATTGAGAACAATGGTTATGGCAAATATAAACAGTGTCCGGCTTTAAGGTTACTTACTTGGGTATCTAGGCAATTGCAGCTTAGGCCCGCATCCTCGATGGTGTCCGGACACTTTACTTGTGGTCCAAAGAATAATTTACACATCCCTTCGAGCTTCAGGCTGAAGAAGTGCTTAATAGTCCGCGGACCCTCTGGATTGAACTCCCACATCCAGAGAGACTGACGTTTGCACAGCAACATCCGTCGGATTAGCATTACTTGAATTATGCTGACAAGATTTATGTCCCTCTCGATAAGCTCCCGGATACGGCTCTGCAGTATTGGAACATCACTGGCGGCCCCCCAATTCCATCCTATGTGGGTCCATGATGTCGACTGTGACGGAGGGCCCGAGTGGAACTCAGGGGCGGCTACCCACTTTGTGCCTTTGGGAGCCGTAACATAAGACCACCTCTGTTGCCATACATCGGATACTTTCGGGAAAGAACCCTCTGGCCATGGGGCATCAGCGTTCCTGCTTATTATGGCACCTCCACACTCCGCATGTTGCCCCTCGATCATCTTTGGCTTTACATTGAAGGTCTTGAGCCATAATCCGAAGTGTGGGATGACGTGGAGAAAAGCCTCGCACACAATAATGAACGACGAGATATGGAGGATAGCGTCTGGAGCCAGATCATGAAAATCCAACCCATAGTAGAACATGAGCCCCTCACAAAGGGGTCGAGGGTGAGGCCCAGGCCGCGGAGGAAGTGAGGGACAAACACAACGCTCTCATGGTGCTCCGGTGTTGGGATAACCTGCCCTGGAGCAGGAAGCCTGTGCTGGATATCGGCGGTCAGGTATCCGACCTCCCTAAGCCTCGTAATGTCCTCCTCTTGGATTGAGGAGGCCACCCACCAGCCTTTAGGATTGGATCCAGACATATTGGAGGATCTGAGGTGTTGGACCTTAGGACTTGGGTGTTGGAGCTCGAGGTGCGAGAAGATGCAAGGGAGGTGGAAAAGAGGCATAGGCCTCAATCCCTTTATAAAGGGGGTGAATATCAAGAGTCCTCGGCGTGACCGCTTGAGACTTATCCAAAAATACACGGAGTCATACCAACGGTCGTCATGGGGTAACGCACGCCCATATTGATGGAAAATCCCGTAATAAGAGGAACACAATCTCTGCTTTGGCAGGACGTGCCAATAAAACCGCCTCGCGACGCGAGTCGAGGCGGGGTAAGAAACGCCGGTTCGTGTTGGACCAGGCCATGATATAAGGGCACGACGTACGAAGATTGCCAGCAGATTAGATTTATGCTATGTTCCCTACAATGGTATGTGAAGATCATCTTGCAGATCCAGACACGATTTGAGTGTTCGACAGTTACTTTGGAGTATTCGGAGAAGGAACCCGCCTTGCAATGTCGAAGACAAGACTGCACGCCGGACTCATCGTCATTGAAGCCTGGTTTAGGGGCTACTGAGGGAGTCCTGGATTAGGGGGTATCCGGACAGCCGGACTGTATACATCGTCCGGACTATTGAAGCGTGAAGATACAAGACTCAAGACTTCGGCCCGTGTCCGGATGGGACTCTCCTTTGCGTGGAAGGCAAGCTTGGCGATCCGGATATTATGTTTCCTTCCTTGTAACCGACTCCATGTAAACCCTAGTCCTCTCCGGTGTCTATATAAACCGGAGAGGTTGGTCCTTAGAAGGCCGATCACAATTACAATCATACCATCATAGGCTAGCTCTTAGGGTTTAGCCTCTACAATCTCGTGGTAGATCTACTCTTGTACTACTCATATCTTCAATATTAATCAAGCAGGAAGTAGGGTTTTACCTCCATCGAGAGGGCCCGAACCCGGGTAAACATTGTGTCCCTTGTTTCCTGTTACCATCAGCCTAAGACGCACAGATCGGGACCCCCTACCCGAGATCCGCCGGTTTTGACACCGACAGTGGGTAACGGTTGGAATTGTTCCCCCACTATATAAGGTGGTCTTCTTCTCCAAGAAGACCCACCTCTTCCATCCCTAAGCTCCATTGTTGCTCCAAGATCCATTTTCACCCGATCTCTCTCCCTAGCCAATCAAACTTGTTGATTTGCTCAGGATTGGTTGAGAAGGCCCCGATCTACACTTCCACCAAGAAAAATTTGATTCCCCCCACTAATGCCTAGTGGATCTTGTTACTCTTGGGTGTTTGAGCACCCTAGACGGTTGAGGCCACCTCGGAGCCATAGTCCATTGTGGTGAAGCTTCGTGGTGTCATTGGGAGCCTCCAATTAAGTTGTGGAGATTGCCCCAACCTTGTTTGCAAAGGTTCGGTCGCTGCCTTCAAGGGCACCAATAGTGGAATCACGGCATCTGGCATTGTGTGAGGGCGTGAGGAGAATACGGTGGCCCTGGTGGCTTCTTGGGGAGCATTGTGCCTCCACACTGCTCTAACGGAGACGTACTTCCCCTCAAAAGGAAGGAACTTCGGTAACACATCCTCGTCTCCACCGGCTCCACTCTTGGTTATCTCACGCCTTTACTTTTGCAAGCTTACTTGTGTTATATCCCTTGCTTGCTTGTGTGCTTGTTGTTGTTGCATCATATAGGTTGTTCACCTAGTTGCATATCTAGATAACCTATTTTGATGCAAAGTTTAATTTGGTAAAGAAAAGCTAAAAATTGTTTGTTGCCTATTCACCCCCCCCCCCTCTAGTCAACTATATCGATCCTTTCAATTGGTATTAGAGCCTCGTCTCTTTATTAAGGACTTTGCCGTTCGAAGAGTATGGTTGACACTATAGATGGTGGGGAGGAGGAGCACTCCAATGTGAATCCGATCTCGTCTATGGGTGATGGGGAAACCTTGGTGTCCCGTGAGGAATCAATGTGGTCTTAGACACATTGAAAACCTCCATGACTACCAAGGTTGAAAGCATGTTTAATAAATTCTTAGAAGGACTTAAACTATCTACCTCGTCGTTGCAAGTGGGTGATCATACTAACAAGGTGACGGATGCTAACTCCGACAAGGGGGAAGCTAATAGTGAGAAGGGTCCTTCTACTAGTGGTAGAAATGGCACCGGCATCTTTGCCCATGTGGAACCTCCAACTTATGGAGGACCGATTCCCTCTACTCATTTAAATCATGCCGGCCCTCCTCCTAAGATTGTGAAAATGAGGATTTTGATTCTTGGGTGTATCGCTTCAAGCATCATTTAAATCATGTGAATACTAATCTTTGGAGAATCATTGAAGAAGGTTTCTATCCACATGACCGAATTCACCCCTAGAGAATCAGTGGATAATCAATTCAATGAGAATGCTCTCTTCATCATCCAAGATGCTATCCTTCCCGAAGATCTCCCTCATCTCCGACCCCATGCCATGGCCAAAGACGCATGGCAATGCGTTGTGTCTCTCTATCAAGGAAGTGCAAGCATCCAACGCTCCAACTATGAAGTGGTGCAAGATGAAGCCGATGAGTTTGTACTGAAAGAAGATGAAGAACCTCGTGAGCTCTTTCGGAGAGTGACCAAACTCACGGTCTCACTCCGAGATCACGGGAGCAAGGACACGGATGACAATTGGATCAAGCGCAAGTTCCTCAAGGCCATGATGCCCTACAACAAGGCCATGTCCTCCATCATTCGTCAAAGACCGGACTTCCACTCCATGACCTCAAGTGAAGTGTTGGATGAGTTCGTTGCAATGAGCATCTTGGACAAGACCGCCGACAATGCGGTGCTCTGCTCTTAAAGGGCAAAGAAGCCAACCTTGCCTTGGAGGCCAAGGTTATTGTGGAAGAAGAGGAAGATGAGGAGAGCAACCCGAAGATACAAAATATGATTATCATGAGCACATGGCTCTTGCTTCAAGGCAATTTTGGAGCAAGAGGAACTCAAGGCCTAATTTCAACAAGACCAACTCAAGTGGCTTCAAGGGCAAGCAACGAGTAAGAACTTGTTACAACTGTGGCAATGTGAGCCATTTCGTTGCGGATTGTCCTTACAAGAAGTGGGAAGACAATGGTGGCAAGCTCATCCGAAAAGAAAAAGCCAAGTCCTTCCCCAACAAGAACAACTTCACCAAAAAGACTCCTACTCGAGGGTTGGTGGTTCAAAAAGAATACCGTGAGGATGACGATGATGATGAAGATAGTGAAGCAATGGCCATGGCATCCATTGCCATTGCCACAACTCCCCGGATGTCTCTCTTCGATTCACCCAACGAGAACATCACCGCCAAGTGCCTCATGGCCAAAGCCTCTAACAAGGTAACCCCCAACATCAAAACCACCATCATTACTAATCCCTCTTTGATGGATTGCATTGATGAACATGAGGGGTCTAATGAGGATGTAAAGGAATTTGAGTCCTTTATGAGTAAGCTTAAGGGCAAATCCAAGAAGCACTTTGTTGCTCTCTTGGAACAACTTGGTGAAGCCAATGACATGATCGAGGCTCACGAAGAAACCATCTCTAAGATGGAAGGTCATAGTCGTGACTATGCTGATGAGATATCAGATCTCTCTAATGCTCTTGAGGAAGAGTGTGGGCATCGTTTGGCTCTTGAGGAGTCACACAACGATGACCATGCTAAGTTAAAGAAAGATCTTGATCATGCACTTGTTGTGTCTCGTGTGCTAGCTTCCGAGAAGGCTAAACTTGGGGTTGATCATGCTAGACCCAAGGAGGAGTTTGATGTACTTGACAAGGCCCACAAGGTCTTGAAGGGTGATCATGCTAACCTCAAGGAGTCTTATGCTCAACTCCAAGTTAAGATAACCAATGAAAAGGCCACCTTTCCTCATATGGTATTAATTGATAATGCATATGCCATTAACCCGTGTTGTGAGCATGTGCATCTTGTGGAGGAGAATGCCAAGTTGAAGGATCAACTTGAGAACGGCCTTGTGACATGCATTCAAGGTGAGAAGAACCTCAATGACCTTTTGAGAAATCAAAAGGAAGTTGTGGCCAAGGAGGGAATTGGGTTTGCACCCAAGTCGAAGAACAAGAAGAAGAACGACAAGACCAAACGACCTCCTCCTCTCAAGCAAACTTTTGTGAAAGAGGGAGAGGGTGCCCCTAAGGAGAAGAAGAAAAATATGAAGGGTGTTGATGTCAAAAAGGGCAAAACCACCTCCTCCAACAAAGTCGGTGACTTTAACCCTTCTTATGTGTGTGCCATGCTAGTGATGGGCATGTTTATGCTAAATTTGTTGGTTCTCCTTATGAGTACATTGAATGGTCTATTTGGGTTCCTAAGACCCTTGTTACTAACATCAAAGGACCCATTACAAAATGGGTACCTAAAACCAAGCATTGATCTCATGTAGGTGTTTGCTTCCGGTGGGGGATCATGGTTGCTCGATAGTGGAGTAACGAATCATATGACCGGAAGCAAGGACTTGGTGGTGGATGTGCACAAGATTCCTTCTATGCCCACCAATGTCGACTGGGGTGATGCCTCGTCTTCTAAGGTATTGGGTCTTGGCAAGGTTGTCACTTCTCATGATCTTAAGATCGAGAAAGTCATGCTTATTGAGTCCCTTGCATTCAATCTTCTTTCCGTTCGTCAACTTGCACTCATGGGCTATGCCACTTTCTTTGATATTGATACCGTGGCCCTCCTGTGGAGCAAGACTCTTAAAGTAGCATTTGTTGGGCATGTCGAGAACAGTCTTTATCTAATTACCTTTTCAGAGCAACCCACTAAGACCGTGACATGTCTAATGGCTAAAGTTGATGTGGGATGGCTTTGGCATCGCCGTTTAGCCCACGTCAATATGAGATCTTTGCAAAGTCTTCTCAAGGGGGACCATGTTCGTGGACTAACAAATGTTAGTTTTGCCAAAGATCGTGCTTGCAGTGCGTGTATTGAAGGAAAGCTTCATGAGAAGGCTAGCCCTCCCACAACTATCATCTACTCGAAGAGACCCTTGGAGCTCCTTCACATGGATCTCTTTGGGCATGCATCCTTTGATAGTCTTGGAGGTAGAAAGTATTGCTTGGTGATTGTGGATGATTATTCAAGATACACTTGGGTATACTTCTTCAAGATGAAGAGTGAGACTCAACAAACCATCATCGACTTTGCAAATGAAGCTCAACGTCAACATGATGCAAAGATCTTGACAATAAGAAGTGACAACAGCATCGAGTTCAAGAACTACACCTTGGATGAGTTTCTTAGTGATGAGGGGATCAAGCATCAATATGCTGCACCATATACCCCTCAACAAAATGGTGTCATAGAGAGGAAGAACCGGACGTTGATGGATGCGGCAAGGACCATGATGGCGGAGTTCAAGTCTCCATACAACTTTTGGGCTGAAGCCATCAACACAGCATGTCATGCATCCAATCGGCTCTATCTCTGCAAAGGCTTGAACAAGACTCCTTATGAAATACTCACCGGTAACAAGCCCAACCTCAAGTACTTCCGGGTGTTCGGGTGTAAGTGTTTCATTCTCAAGAAAGGTGTTCATTTGTCTAAATTTGAGGCTAGAGCTTATGAGGGCATATTTGTTGGTTATGCTACAAACTCTCATGCTTACCGTGTCCTCAACAAGTCCACCGGACTCATTGAGGAGACGTGTAACGTGGAGTTTGACGAAAATAACGGCTCCCAAGTGGAGCAAAGTGGTACTTGTGATGTAGGTGATGAAATTCCTCCCCAAGCCATAAGAAGAATGGGTATTGGTCATATTCTACCTATTGAGGAACCCCTTGTGGCCGAAGGATAAGGACAATGCTCCACTCAAGTGGAGCCATCACCTCCCCAAGACCCACACGCTTCCGAAGAACAAAGTGAAGGCCCTCAACCTCGTGAACAAGACCAAGGGCAAGATCAACCTCAAGATGGTGGTGAACCACCAAATGATGCCCAAGGTCAAGTTCTTCCCCTCGAGAAAGTTCAAGATCAAGAGCAAGCTCAAGATCTGGAACAAGCTCAAGACGGCGCTCAAGATAATCAAGTTTACCCTCCTCCTTCCACATCTGAGGAGGGATTAGAGCGTCGTGCCGTGAAGATTGCTTCGAAGCTCACCACCAAAAGGTCTATGATGCGCTTGAAGATCCGGATTGGCTCAATGCCATGCATGAAGAACTCAACAACTTCGAGTAAAACAAGGTGTGGAGATTGTTGCCAAGGCCGTCGGGGAACCACAACGTCATTGGAACCAAGTGGATATTCAAGAACAAGCAAGATGCTCATGGGAACATCATTCGCAACAAGGCAAGATTGGCAGGACAGGGCTACTCCCAAGTCGAGGGTATCGACTACAGTGAAACCTTTGCTCCCGTTGCTTGCCTTGAATCCATTCGTTTGTTGATTGCTTATGCTTCCCATCACAACTTTAAGTTACAACAAATGGATGTGAAGAGTGCTTTTCTTAATGGTCCTATTAATGAGTTGGTTTATGTCAAGCAACCCCCCGGGTTCGAGGATCCCTACTTCCAAGATCATGTGTATCAACTTGATAAGGCACTCTATGGCCTTAAGCAAGCCCCACGTGCGTGGTACGACCACCTTACCGAGTTGTTACAAGATCGTGGATTTGAGGTTGGGCAAATCGACCCCACTCTTCTTACTAAGAAGGTCAACGGGGAGTTGTTTGTATGCCAACTATATGTTGATGATATTATTGTTGGAAATATGCCCTAGAGGCAATAATAAAAGGATTATTATTATATTTCCTTGTTCATGATAATCGTCTTTATTCATCCTATAATTGTATTATCCGGAAATCATAATACACGTGTGAATACATAGACCATAATATGTCCCTAGTAAGCCTCTGGTTGACTAGCTCGTTGATCAACAGATGGTCATGGTTTCCTGACTATGGACATTAGATGTCGTTGTAACGGGATCACATCATTAGGAGAATGATGTGATGGACAAGACCCAATCCTAAGCATAGCACAAGATCGTGTAGTTCGTTTTGCTAGAGCTTTTCAAATGTCAAGTATCTTTTCCTTAGACCATGAGATCGTGTAACTCCCGGATACCGTAAGAGTGCTTTGGGTGTACCAAACGTCACAACGTAACTGGGTGACTATAAAGGTGCACTATAGGTATCTCCGAAAGTGCCTGTTGGGTTGACATGGATCGAGACTGGGATTTGTCACTCCGTATTACGGAGAGGTATCACTGGGCCCACTCGGTAGTGCATCATCATAATGAGCTCAAAGTGACCAAGTGTCTGGTCACGGGATCATGCATTACGGTACGAGTAAAGTGACTTGCCGTCAACGAGATTGAACGAGGTATTGGGATACCGACGATCGAATCTCGGGCAAGTAACATACCGTCTGATAAAGGGAATAGTATACGGGGTTACTTGAATCCTCGACATCGTGGTTCATCCGATGAGATCATCGAGGAGTATGTGGGAGCCAACATGGGTATCTAGATCCCGCTGTTGGTTATTGACCGGAGAGCCGTCTCGGTCATGTCTGCATGTCTCCCGAACCCGTAGGGTCTACACACTTAAGGTTCAGTGACGCTAGGGTTGTATGAATATGAGTATGCAGCAAACCGAATGTTGTTCGGAGTCCAGGATGAGATCCCGGACGTCACGAGGAGTTCCTGAATGGTCCGGAGGTAAAGAATTATATATAGGAAGAGCTGTTTCGGCCATCGGGAAAGTTTCGGGGTCACCCGGTATTGTACCGGGACCATCGGAAGGGTCCCGGGGGTCCACTGGGTGGGGCCACCTATCCCGGAGGGCCCCGTGGGCTGAAGTGGGAGGGGAACCAGCCCCTAGTGGTCTGGTGCGCCCCCCCCCCTTGGGCCCCCCTGCGTCTAGGGTTGGAAACCCTAGGGTGGGGGGGCGCACCACTTGCCTTGGGGGGCACTCCACACCCCCTGGCCGCCGCCCCTCCTTGGGAGATTCAATCTCCAGGGCCGGCGCCCCCCCTAGGGGCCTATATAAAGGAGGGGGGAGGGAGGGCAGCCGTACCCTGAGTCTTGGCGCCTCCCTCCCCCTGCTACACCTCTTCCTCCTCCCGCAGTTGCTTGGCGAAGCCCTGCCGGAGTCCTGCTACATCCACCACCACGCCGTCGTGCTGCTGGATCTTCATCAACCTCTCCTTCCCCCTTGCTGGATCAAGATGGAGGAGACATCATCCGCTCCGTACGTGTGTTGAACATGGAGGTGCTGTCCGTTCGACACTTGGTCATCGGTGATTTGGATCACGGCCAGTACGACTCCATCATCCCCTTTCTCTTGAAAGCTTCCGCTCGCGATCTACAAAGGTATATAGATGCACTCCTATCACTCATTGCTTAGATGAACTCATAGATGGATCTTGGTGAAACCGTAGGAAAATTTTTATTTTCTGCATCGTTCCCCAACAGTGGCATCATGAGCTAGGTCTATGCGTAGTTCTCTATTGCACGAGTAGAACACAAATCTGTTGTGGGCGTAGATCTTGTCAACTTGCTTGCCACTACTAGTCTTTTCTTGCTTCAGTGGTATTGTGGGATGAAGTGGCCCAGAGTGACCTTACACGTACGCTTACGTGAGACAGGTTCCACCGACTGACATGCACTAGTTGCATAAGGTGGCTAGCGGGTGTTTGTCTCTCCTACTTTAGGTGGAGCGGACTCGATGAAAAGGGTCCTTATGAAGGGTAAATAGAAGTAGAAAAAAATCACGTTGTGGTTATTCGTAGGTAAGAAAACGTTCTTGCTAGAACCTAATTGCAGCCACGTAAAAGATGCAACAACAATTAGAGCATGTCTAACTTGTTTTTGCAGCAATTGTCATGTGATGTGATATGGCCAGAAGTTGTGATGAATGATGATTGATATATTGTGATGTATGAGATCATGTTCTTGTAATAGGAATCATGACTTGCATGTCGATGAGTATGACAACCGGCAGGAGCCATAGGAGTTGTCTTAATTATTGTATGACCTGCGTGTCAATGATTTAACGCCATGTAATTACTTTACTTTATTGCTAAACCGTTAGCTATAGTAGTAGAAGTAATAGTTGGCGAGCAACTTCATGGAGGCACGATGATGGAGATCATGATGATGGAGATCATGGTGTCATGCCGGTGACGAAGATGATCATGGAGCCCCGAAGATGGAGATCGAAGGAGCTATATGATATTGACCATATCATGTCACTACTTTATATAATTGCATGTGATGTTTATTATGTTTTATGCATCTTGTTTACTTAGAACAGCGGTAGTAAATAAGATGATCCCTTATAATGATTTCAAGAAAGTGTTCCCCCTAACTATGCACCGTTGCTAAAGTTCGTCATTTCGAAGCACCACGTGATGATCGGGTGTGATAGATCCTTACGTTCACATACAACGGGTGTAAGACAGTTTTACACATGCAGAACACTTAGGGTTAACTTGATGAGCCTAGCATGTACAGACATGGCCTCGGAACACAGAGACCGAAAGGTCGAACATGAGTCGTATGGAAGATACGATTAACATGGAGATGTTCACCGATGATGACTAGTCCGTCTCACATGATGATCGGACACGGCCTAGTCGACTCGGATCGTGTAACACTTAGATGACTAGAGGGATGTCTAATCTGAGTGGGAGTTCATTAAATAATTTGATTAGATGAATTTAATTATCATGAACTTAGTCTAAAATCTTTGCAAAATATGTCTTGTAGATCAAATGGCCAACGCTCATGTCAACATGAACTTCAATGCGTTCCTAGAGAAAACCAAGCTGAAAGATGATGGCAACAACTATTCAGACTGGGTCCGGAACCTGAGGATCATCCTCATAGCAGCCAAGAAAGCATATGTCCTAGAAGAACCGCTAGGTGAAGCACCCATCCCAGAGAACCAAGACGTTATGAACACTTGGCAGTCACGTGCTGATGATTACTCCCTCGTTCAGTGCGGCATGCTTTACAGCTTAGAACCGGGGCTCCAAAAGTGTTTTGAGAAACACGGAGCATATGAGATGTTCGAGGAGCTGAAAATGGTTTGTCAAGCTCATGCCCGGGTCGAGAAATATGAAGTCTCTGACAAGTTCTATAGTTGTAAGATGGAGGAAAACAGTTCTGTCAATGAGCACATACTCAAAATGTCTGGGTTGCACAACCGCCTGTCCCAGCTGGAGATCAACCTCCCGGACGAGGCGGTCATTGACAGAATCCTTCAGTCGCTCCCACCGAGCTACAAGAGCTTTGTGTTGAACTACAATATGCAGGGGATGGTGAAGACCATTCCTGAAGTATTTTCAATGCTGAAGTCGGCAGAGGTTGAAATCAAGAAAGAACATCAAGTGTTGATGGTCAATAAGACCACTAAGTTCAAGGAGGGCAAGGGTAAGAAGAACTTCAAGAAGGACGGCAAAGATGTTGCCGCACCCGGTAAGCCAGTTGCCTGGAAGAAGTCAAAGAATGGACCCAAGCCTGAGACTGAGTGCTTTTATTGCAAGGGGAAGGGTCACTGGAAGCGGAACTGCCCCAAATACTTAGCGTACAAGAAGGCCGGCAACACTAAAGGTATATGTGATATACATGTAATTGATGTGTACCTTACCAGTACTCGTAGTAACTCCTGGGTATTTGATACCGGTGCCGTTGTTCACATTTGTAACTCATAACAGGAGCTGCGGAATAAGCGAAGACTGGCGAAGGACGAGGTGACGATGCGCGTCGGGAATGGTTCCAAGGTCGATGTGATCTCCGTCGGCACGCTACCTCTACATTTACCCACGGGATTAGTTATGAACCTCAATAATTGTTATTTAGTGCCAAGTTTGAGCATGAACATTGTATCTGGATCTCGTTTAATACGAGATGGCTACTCATTTAAATCTGAGAATAATGGTTGTTCTATTTATATGAGAGATATGTTTTATGGTCATGCCCCGATTGTCAATGGTTTATTCTTAATGAATCTCGAATGTAATATTACACATATTCATAGTGTGAATACCAAAAGATGTAAAGTTGATAACGATAGTCCCACATACTTGTGGCACTGCCGCCTTGGTCACATTGGTGTCAAGCGCATGAAGAAGCTCCATGCTGATGGACTTTTAGAGTCTCTAGATTATGAATCATTTGACACATGCGAACCATGCCTCATGGGCAAAATGACCAAGACTCCGTTCTCCGGAACAGTGGAGCGAGCAACCAACTTATTGGAAATCATACATACCGATGTGTGCGGTCCAATGAGCGTTGAGGCTCACGGAGGATATCGTTATGTTCTCACTCTCACTGATGACTTGAGCAGATATGGGTATATCTACTTGATGAAACACAAGTCTGAGACCTTTGAAAAGTTCAAGGAATTTCAGAATGAGGTAGAGAATCAACGTGACCGAAAGATAAAGTTCCTACGATCAGATCGTGGAGGAGAATATTTAAGTCACGAATTTGGTACACACTTAAGGAAATGTGGAATCGTTTCACAACTCACGCCGCCTGGAACACCTCAGCGTAACGGTGTGTCCGAATGTCGTAATCGCACTCTATTGGATATGGTGCGACCTATGATGTCTCTTACCGATTTACCGCTATCATTTTGGGGATACGCTCTAGAGACAACTACATTCACTTTAAATAGGGCACCGTCTAAATCCGTTGAGACGACACCGTATGAATTATGGTTTGGGAAGAAACCTAAGCTGTCATTTCTAAAAGTTTGGGGATGCGATGCTTATGTCAAGAAACTTCAACCTGAAAAGCTCGAACCCAAGTCGGAAAAATGCGTCTTCATAGGATACCCTAAGGAAACCATTGGGTATACCTTCTACTTAAGATCCGAGGGCAAGATCTTTGTTGCCAAGAACGGATCCTTTCTGGAAAAAGAGTTTCTCTCGAAAGAAGTAAGTGGGAGGAAAGTAGAACTCGATGAACTACTATCTCTTGAACCGGAAAGTAGTGCAGCTCAGGAAAATGTTCCTGTGGTGCCTACACCAACTGGAGAGGAAATTAATGATTATGATCAAGGTACTTCGGATCAAGTTGCTACTGAACCTCGTAGGTCCACGAGGACACGTTCCACACCAGAGTGGTATGGCAACCCTGTCCTAGAAATCATGTTGTTAGACAACAGTGAACCTTTGAACTATGAAGAAGCGATGGCGGGCCCAGATTCCAACAAATGGCTTGAAGCCATGCAATCCGAGATAGAATCCATGTATGAAAACAAAGTATGGACTTTGACAGACTTGCCCGATGATCGGCGAGCGATAGAAAACAAATGGATCTTTAAGAAGAAGACGGACGCGGATGGTAATATTACCATCTATAAAGCTCGACTTGTCGCTAAGGGTTATCGACAAGTTCAAGGGGTTGACTACGATGAGACATTCTCTCCCGTAGCGAAGCTGAAGTCCGTCCGAATCATGTTAGCAATTGCCGCATACTATGATTATGAGATATGGCAGATGGACGTCAAAACGGCATTCCTTAACGGGCATCTTAAGGAAGAACTGTATATGATGCAGCCCGAGGGTTTTGTCGGTCCTAAGAATGCTAACAAAGTATGCAAGCTCCAGCGATCCATTTATGGGCTGGTGCAAGCATCTCAGAGTTGGAACATTCGCTTTGATGAGATGATCAAAGCGTTTGGGTTTATGCAGACTTATGGAGAAGCCTGCGTTTACAAGAAAGTGAGTGGGAGCTCTATAGCATTTCTCATATTATATGTAGATGACATACTTTTGATGGGAAATGATATAGAACTTTTGGACAGCATTAAGGCCTACTTGAATAAGTGTTTTTCAATGAAGGACCTTGGAGAAGCTGCTTACATATTAGGCATCAAGATCTATAGGGATAGATCAAGACGCCTCATAGGTCTTTCACAAAGCACATACCTTGATAAGATTTTTAAGAAGTTCAAAACGGATCAGTCCAAGAAAGGGTTCTTGCCTGTATTGCAAGGTGTGAGATTGAGCTCGGCTCAATGCCCGACCACGGCAAAAGATAAAGAAGAGATGAGTGGCATCCCCTATGCTTCAGCCATAGGATCTATTATGTATGGCATGCTGTGTACCAGACCTAATGTAAACCTTGCCGTAAGTTTGGTAGGAAGGTACCAAGGTAATCTCGGCAAGGAACACTGGACAGCGGTCAAGAATATCTTGAAGTACCTGAAAAGGACAAAGGACATGTTTCTCGTTTATGGAGGTGACGAAGAGCTCGTCGTAAAGGGTTACGTCGACACTAGCTTTGACACAGATCTGGATGACTCTAAGTCACAAACCGGATACGTGTATATGTTGAATGGTGGAGCGGTGAGCTGGTGCAGCTGCAAGCAGAGCGTCGTGGCAGGATCTACATGTGAAGCGGAGTACATGGCAGCCTCGGAGGCAGCGCATGAAGCAATTTGGGTGAAGGAGTTCATCACCGACCTAGGAGTCATACCCAATGCGTCGGGGCCGATCAAACTCTTCTGTGACAACACTGGAGCTATTGCCCTTGCCAAGGAGCCCTGGTTTGACAAGAAGACCAGGCACATCAAGCGTCGTTTCAACTCCATCCATGAAAATGTTCAAGATGGAGACATAGATATTTGTAAAGTACATACAGATCTGAATGTCACAGATCCGTTGACTAAACCTCTTTCGCGAGCAAAACATGATCAACACCAGAACTCTATGGGTGTTCGATTCATCACAATGTAACTAGATTATTGACTCTAGTGCAAGTGGGAGACTGTTGGAAATATGCCCTAGAGGCAATAATAAAATGATTATTATTATATTTCCTTGTTCATGATAATTGTCTTTATTCATGCTATAATTGTATTATCCGGAAATCGTAATACACGTGTGAATACATAGACCATAATATGTCCCTAATAAGCCTCTAGTTGACTAGCTCGTTGTTCAACAGATAGTCATGGTTTCCTGACTATGGACATTAGATGTCATTGATAACGGGATCACATCATTAGGAGAATGATGTGATGGACAAGACCCAATCCTAAGCATAGCACAAGATCGTGTAGTTCGTTTTGCTAGAGCTTTTCAAATGTCAAGTATCTTTTCGTTAGACCATGAGATCGTGTAACTCCCGGATACCGTAAGAGTGCTTTGGGTGTACCAAACGTCACAACGTAACTGGGTGACTATAAAGGTGCACTACAGGTATCTCTGAAAGTGTCTATTGGGTTGACACGGATCGAGACTGGGATTTGTCACTCCGTATTACGGAGAGGTATCACTGGGACCACTCGGTAGTGCATCATCATAATGAGCTCAAAGTGACCAAGTGTCTGGTCACGGGATCATGCATTACGGTACGAGTAAAGTGACTTGCCGGCAACGAGATTGAACGAGGTATTGGGATACCGACGATCGAATCTTGGGCAAGTAACATACCGTCTGACAAAGGGAATAGTATACGGGGTTACTTGAATCCTCGACATCGTGGTTCATCTGATGAGATCATCGAGGAGCATGTGGGAGCCAACATGGGTATCCAGATCCCGCTGTTGGTTATCGACCGGAGAGCCGTCTCGGTCATGTCTGCATGTCTCCCGAACCCGTAGGGTCTACACACTTAAGGTTCGGTGACGCTAGGGTTGTATGAATATGAGTATGCAGCAAACCGAACGTTGTTAGGGCTCCCGGATGAGATCCCGGACGTCACGAGGAGTTCCGGAATGGTCCGGAGGTAAAGAATTATATATAGGAAGTGCTGTTTCGGCCATCGGGAAAGTTTCGGGGTCACCCGGTATTGTACAGAGACCACCGGAAGGGTCCGGGGGGTCCATCGGGTGGGGCCACCTATCCCGGAGGGCCCCGTGGGCTGAAGTGGGAGGGGAACCAGCCCCTAGTGGGCTGGTGCGCCCCCCCCCCTTGGGCCCCCCTGCGCCTAGGGTTGGAAACCCTAGGGTGGGTGGGCGCACCACTTGCCTTGGGGGGCACTCCACCCCCCCTGGCCGCTGCCCCTCCTTGGGAGATTCAATCTCCAGGGCCGGCACCCCCCTGGGGGCCTATATAAAGGAGGGGGGAGGGAGGGCAGCCGTACCCTGAGTCTTGGTGCCTTCCTCCCCCTGCTACACCTCTTTCTCCTCCCGCAGTTGCTTGGCGAAGCCCTGCCGGAGTCCTGCTGCATCCACCACCACGCCATCGTGCTGCTGGATCTTCATCAACCTCTCCTTCCCCCTTGCTGGATCAAGAAGGAGGAGACGTCATGCACTCCGTACGTGTGTTGAACGCGGAGGTGTTATCCGTTCAGCACTTGGTCATCGATGATATGGATCACGGCGAGTACGACTCCATCATCCCCTTTCTCTTGAAAGCTTCCGCTCGCAATCTACAAAGGTATGTAGATGCACTCCTATCACTCGTTGCTTAGATGAACTCATAGATGGATCTTGGTGAAACTGTAGGAAAATTTTTATTTTCTGCAATGTTCCCCAACAATTATCTTTGGTTCCCCTAACAAAGTTTTCAGTGAGGAATTTGCCTCTCTCATGACCTCTAAGTTCAAGATGTCTTCGATGGGAGAGTTGAAGTTCTTCCTTGGTTTCTGTCGTGGAATTAACACGTCAGATGTCCTAGTGTAAGGACTTAGTCGTGAGGCCACGCATCTGTGTGGTAGCTTGAGAGGGGTTGATCGGGACGAGAGACGCGATGCACAAGACAAGGATTTAGACAGCTTCGGGCCCCGGGAAACATCATCCGGTAATAGCCCTACATGTTGTTTGTGGCTAGATCTCATTATGCTCATGAGGGAGTCGCCGTAAACCAGCTCTCCTCTAGTTGTGTCTAGCCCTAGAGATTGTTTCTTGTCCTTTTTTCCCCTTTGGGGAGCCCTGCCCCTCCTTATATAAGTTACAGGGGCGGGTTACATGTGGAGTCCAAATAGGATTAGGACTAGCCTATCTTCTACTACAAGCCGGATACAAGTCCGGGTCTTGATTCCTTGTAAGGGAGATATTCCTCGCGCCTTTCCTCTTAAGCCGGCCTACCATAACATAAGCCAACCTTCTGGGCCTTGAGCCTCCTGGGCCCCCGAGTCTTGTCGCTCCTCTGATCCGCTTGCCAGATCACCCATAAGTCGCCAGGATCGGGCGGGTCACTTAATGTGTCGTCTAGTCAGGGCGGGTCATTAGTGAGTTGCCAAGTCCGGCCGGGTTACACCGCGGGGTATATCCCCGACATTAGCCCCCAAGTTTACCTTGGATTTATCCTTGGTAAACTTATGCTGCAAAATAAACACAAGAACAAATTTTGACGGGTTGTGCTCCGGGTTAAGAATTCTTGTAAACCGGCACCTGAACATCCTTAAGTCCTTGTCATTTCCTTCTTCTAGAAAATCCGGGTCAATAGACCAGCTTCACAATCAATTTGCTTGTAGAAGAAATATTGTAAACAAAATCCATTTGAGTCGGCTTCCAAAGCGCCGGCTTAAAAAATATAGGTCTTGAAATACTCATCTGATTTTCAACCGGCTTAAAGATGTAGATCTTGCAACCTTGAAGAAATCCGGGTTATTCATCTCAATCATTAGTCATAAAATTGAATATTATTCCACATATGTAGCCCCCAAGTGACAGGTTGTCATGCTTGCAGCAAGCTGGGACTTGTAATTTCCTTATGCTCGTAAAATTTCAACCAGTGTAGCCCCCAAGGGTCGGGTCATTATACAATAATGAGCAGGGACTTCATAAATATGATCATGTAGACTTGAACAGCAACATGTAGTCCCCAAGGGCCGGCTTAGTAAGATAATACTAAGCTGGGACTTTTTATATATATACTTCATTGAAAATAATATCATATGATGTAAACCCTCACCATGGGGCTCGAACCCACGTCCATAAGGTTAAGAGCTTTGTACTCTACCAACTGAGTAGTGGACCTTTCAATATAATGGATTAAGACTTGTGTACCTTGAATTGTTGATAGGAGCAATTGGTATCCCCCAAGGGCCGGCTTAGTAAGATGTGATGAGTCGGGTCTTCAATGAGGTGAGCAAAAATGACTTTGCATTAGCCCCCAAGTGTTATGGTGCATGCTTGCAGCGACATGAGACTTGCATATTTGATGTAACCTCAATTTGAATAATGTAGCCCCCAAGTGCCGGGTCGTAAGCCTGCAGCGACTCGGGACTATTCCTTCCATTGTAGAATAAATTATATCCATTAATAAAATAATAGCCATTGCGCTGAAGCGACTTTGAAGACCTCCATCATAATATTGGCTATTGATAACCATAATAAGAATCCAGCCATGTCGGCTATTAAGGACTTGAATAATATAATCCGGTATGAAAACCTCAATCATTCAATATCATCATGAAAATCCAGCCAGTTTTGGCTATTAAAGATTTGAATACCTCATCGGTTGACAAGTAAATCCAGAGTTTAAATACCTGGCGGCTCTTGGCCGATGACGACTTAATGCGCATTCATTGTAAGACGGAATTTTTGTAACCCGATGGCCTATAGCCCTTGAGAAAATCAATAATTGATAACCCTTTTGAGACACCAATTTCAGTGATGAGCTTGGACTGAAGCATTTATATAAGTCATAGTTCTGCAAATCCTGCACAGAGTTTAAACAATATATGCCCTGGCAACTTAACGTCAAAAGCCAGGGCAGGTAACCACCCAAATGTAGTCTTATCCTGCACACAAGTAGATCATAAGATCCCTATGATCCTTTGAATGATACCGCCGGTTTATGTGACCCGGACAGTGAAGCTGATAACTCAACTCTGTAAGATATTTGTGACAACTCAAATACTTGTGATTGTATAAAAACAAATAAAAAAATTTGAGGCTTCTGATTCGAATACAATCAGTAAACTGTTCCAAACGGGTTAGGCTAAGATTCAAATATGATCATATAGACCCCAGTGGCATTGGCGTTGCCGATCAAAGTGGGTATCGACAGCTATGTTCTCTTTGGTTCGAATACGACCTATGTTTGAACAGGAAGCCCCCAAATGACCTTTAAAAGTTGTTTAACGACGCTGATTCGAATACAATCCACGTCGATTCCCAAAGGGGTTGAGCTATGATTCGGATACGATCAAGAAGCCCCCAAGTAGGTTCAGCAGTTTGCTAATCAAAAGGGTATCGACAGCTATGTTCTCTTTGGTTCGAATATGACCTATGTTTGAACAGGAAGCCCCCAAGTGACCATTTAAGTTTTGGCATTGCGCCGATCAAGAGGGTACTGATAGCTATGCCCAATGAGTAGGAAGCCCCCAAATGACCATAATAAGATAAGTCGTAAGGCAGGATACCTATGTTTGAACCGCGCATCATGGCAGCAAGTTCTTTTTGGCACCCTTTAACCTTTCTGAGAACTCGAACTTGCGAGAGATTAATTCTTTTGAACCGGAAGTTTAAACCGGATTTGAAAGCTTCAAAAAATTTGTGAGGGACAAATTTACCTTGAGCCGGATTTTGAACTGGATTTGAAAGCCTCAAAAATTTGTGAGGGACAAAGTTACCCTGGGCCAGCTTTTGAACCGGATTTGAGAGCTTCAGTGCTTTATGGGAGAAAGATGTCTCTTGAACCGGATTTTAAACCGGAGTCCTTATTGTGAGCCAGAAATCTTCTGACAGCTTTTAAATTTTCATCGTTCTAGCAGTAATCTCCGGGGCCCAGGTTATTTTTCCCTTCAATGACCCGGAGTTCTTGAATTCATTGAAACCGGCTAATTTTGCCGAGTCATACCATTGTAGCCCCCGAGTCTCAAGACGACTCGAGGAGTTGGCTTGAGATTCTACATATTTGACCATAGCAGAAGGTATACATCATTGTCGTTGATAGCGCGATGTGAATCCACAGAAGGTTGAGGTGACTGCGGCGGCTTATAAATGATCCCGTATGAGCCGTGTCAGCAACTCGACCAATGGTTCCTTCCAACTGGCTGTTTGAAGTTAACCAAACTGTAGTGGCGGCGACTTGTGCACCTGCCCATTGAACCATCCAGTGCAGACGGCGGCTGATAATATATGATAATTTGCCTCTAATTTGTTGGAAGAAAAACCGGGCTTCCCAAGTAGTGACTTGCTCATACTCAATAAACAGCTCATCCAGACAAGTGCAGCCCGGTGTGTCGATGTAGACCAGGCCGCGAGAGACAGACGGTAAAGACGACCGCAACATCTAAGGCAGCACAGACAGATAAACCGGCCGTGGCGTTGTAAGCTGGTGCAGACGGGCAAGTTGTCCTCCTTGTTGTAAGCCGGCGTGGTCGCAAGAGACGACCACGGCGTTGTAAGCCGGCGCGGTCGCGAGAGACGGCCACGACATTGTAAGCCAGTGCGGGAGTCCGTTGAGAAACGACGACCACCTGTGCCAAAAGATGTTGGCGCGCCTCCATCTCCGCAGTATAATATCATTTTTGTCATAAATAATTGCCCTACATAAACAATATTGCAGACCAAGACAAAGATAAATTTGTTCTCTGACAAAAAACAACATGTGTTAATAATAAAACTTGGACGAATATCACCTGATTTGCTTGGACGGGGGATGATCCGTTTGTCACCACAGCGGTGGCCCAGGCAGACCAGCAACTCAATATAGTTCCGGTGGCTCAGGCAGACCGATGACTTAATACAATCCCGGCGGCTCAAATCGGCAAGGGCGGCTCAACGCGGCTCCGGCGAGTAATAGGTTTAATAAAATAAATTTGGATGGATGTCACATGATGATCTGGACAGTATATGATCTGTGCGTCATGTCCATTCGACAGATGATCCATACGCAGACTGAAAGGGTCGGAGGAGTACAACTACTAGTGACGATGGACTAGTATAGCCTCACGTCATTTGAAATGGCAATAGGTGGTAGCTCTTTTCACGTGATATGCTTTGGAAAGTTAATGGTTGCTGGGGGCCGTGCCGCTAGTGGATGTTTCCTGCATGCGAGTACATCGCTATTATTCTGTCTCTCTCTTTTCCTCTTTCTTTCCAATGATGGTCAAGGCAGTTGCCCCCTTTTTTATGCTTGTTCCTATGGTGACTTGACGTGGCATAACAGCCTCACTAAGTCGGGCTATTACCCCTGCAACTCCCTTGTTGCTCCATTTGTTGTAGCTGCAGTGGATTCAGACGACTTGGTAAGACTGACTTAAAGCGGTGTTTAAAAACAGGCCAGCGGACGCAAACTTTGGAAGGCATCGGCGTCTTGGCAGAGCCGGGGTGCTCGAAGGCCGCAGAAAAACCGGAGGACTTGGGCGCGCATAGGCTTCTAGAAAGAATAACCCGCCACGGAGAAAGGCGCGAGCGGATCCGGTGGCTTGGCGGAGGTGTTTAACCATATCAGAGGCAGCAATTTGGTTGTGCAGTAGGGCAAGTTGCGCGGACGAGGCGTGCAGTGGTGTGAGCCGGCAGAGGGCGCAGCAGCAACCGGCCGCGCGATGAGCCGGCAGGAGACACGACAACAGCCGGCAGCACGGCCGAGTCCATCAGGTTTTGGTTCTTTCCGTTGACCAGGCACTGTGGATCCTTGATTCAGGTGCATATGCCCGATTGGTTTGGAGACCTCACCTGCGCTAAGCCAAGCAGTACGAGCAGATGATGCGTGTAACCCGTGTTGGGCGAATCGACAGTTCAGACTAAACACAGCCGATATCTTGCCAGCTGTCTCTATTTCCTACAATGGCATACCCAAAGACCGACCCGGCCTCCAATTGATGATTGTCTGGCCGCGTGAATAGAATCATTATTAACCTGGTGATCCTCTTTGCTCAATATAGGCTGAAACAAAAAGTCTGATCCATATTGTACTAGTAGTTTCACATGGTAAATTTCATGGGCTTGCTCGAAATCCGTGACATGCTAGATAATTTCTTTGTGGTCATGGACATGGAAACCGTCAGGGCGGCTCAAAGCAGAGGGACGCGGTGTGTCAACCCAGCCGGTTTTGACTCCTCGTCCGGGTCGTAGTTGGTTTCGCCGAGACGTAGCAGCTGACGTACAATTCTGATGTAGCTTGGCTTGATGGAAACATGAAAAAATCATAACGCCTGATGAAACACTTTAGAGCTCGACCCATCGTGAGCAATAATCATCTGATGTTTTAACTGCAGCAGGAACTGCAGATCACGGCGGCTTATGGTAGCGCCATAGTGCACAGGTGTAATCCTAAAATAGTCGTAATCTCCTGCCCGTCCCTGCAGAACCCTTCGTCAATCTTGACTGATGAACTCGTATCTGATGTGAATTTTTCACGCTGGTTTGAACCGGAAAAATTGCAACCTTCTCGAACCCTAGAAAAGATCCCTCCAAGAACTCAACACCACCGTGCGCGAGCCCCACAGTGGGCGCCAACTGTCGTGGAATTAACACGTCAAATGTCCTAGTGTAAGGACTTAGTCGTGAGGCCACGCATCTGTGTGGTAGCTTGAGAGGGGTTCATCGGGACGAGAGACGCGACACACAAGACAAGGATGTAGATAGCTTCGGGCCCCGGGAAACATCATCCGGTAATAGCCCTACATGCTGTTTGTGGCTAGACCTCATTATGCTCATGAGGGAGTCGCCGTAAACCGGCTCTCCTCTAGTTGTGTCTAGCCCTAGAGATTGTTTCTTGTCCCTTTTTCCCCCTTTGGGGAGCCCTGCCCCTCCTTATATAAGTTAGAGGGGCGGGTTACATGTGGAGTCCAAATAGGATTAGGACTAGCCTATCTTCTACTACAAGCCGGATACAAGTCCGGGTCTTGATTCCTTGTAAGGGAGATATTCCTCACGCCTTTCATCTTAAGCCGGCCTACCATAACGTAAGCCGACCTTCTGGGCCTTGAGCCTCCTGGGCCCCTGGGTTTTGTCGCTCCTCTGAGCCGCTTGCCAGGTCACCCATAAGTCGCCAGGATCGGGCGGGTCACTTAGTGTGTCATCCAGTCAGGGCGGGTCATTAGTGAGTCGCCAAGTCCGGCCGGGTTATACTTCCGGCTGGGTTACACCGCGGGGTATATCCCCGACAGTTTCGATATCAAGCAAAGAAAAGAAGGCACCTTCATCAACCAAGCCAAATACACTCAAGACATGCTCAAAAGATTCAACCTAAGTGATGTCAAGCCGGCTTCTACTCCAATGCCTACCAAGTGCCAACTTGACATTGATCCCAATGGTAAAGCGGTGGATCAAAAGGTATATCACTCCATGATTGGCTCCTTGCTTTACCTTTGTGCATCTAGACCGGATATCATGTTGAGTGTGGGAATATGTGCACAGTTTCAAGCCGCACCGAAGGAAAGTCACTATGTGGCGGTCAAGCGAATCTTTCGATATTTGGCTCATACCACAAACTTTGGCTTATGGTACCCAAGAGGAGAAAACTTCAAGCTTCAAGGATTTTCGGATTCCGATTGGGCGGGAGACAAAGTGGATAGGAAGTCCACTTCTGGAGGGTGCCAATTTCTGGGTTGCTCTTTGGTAAGTTGGTCTTCCAAGAAGCAAAGTTGTGTGTCTCTCTCATCCACTGAAGCGGAATATGTGGCGGCCGGTAGTTGTTGTTCACAACTCCTATGGATGAGGCAAACTTTAAAGGATTACGGTGTCACTTGTGACAAAGTGCCTCTTTGGTGTGACAATGAAAGTGCCATCAAGATTTCTCTCAACCCGGTGCAACACTTCAAGACGAAGCATATTGAGATTCGGTATCACTTCAACCGGGATCATATTAGGCGAGGGGAGATCGAGCTCAAGTATGTCAACACTCATGATAACCTTGCAGATATTTTCACGAAGCCCTTGGATGAAGCAAGATTTCGCGAGTTAAGGCATGAGCTAAATATCATTGATTCGAGCAATGTGACTTGAACCCTTGCACCTCCCACCACACTCAACTTGTTGTCTAGTTTAGGTGTAGGTATGGACATAGGGGGAGTGTTGTTCTCTCAATGAACTCTCCCTCTCCCCTTTATGCATAAATTGATCAACTCTTTCACATTAGCCATCTTTGATGGTACTTGTGCTTCAAAGACGAGTTTTGGTCATGGGCCCAAGGATAATTCTTCGCGGTGCCATACCAATTGACTCAAACATAGGTGGCTCCGGCCACCGCCCTCTCCTTGGAGAGGTTGTGTCTCGTGGTTGGTCTTTGTTGTCTTGTGCTTTCTTCTTCCCTGTGCGAGCTTGTGTCGTCGTTTGTTTTCGCCTCTTTGTAGTTCGGTGTTCCCGTAGGTTGTTTTGCTTTTGCTCTTGTGTGAAACTTACACTTTCTTGGGTTACAGTACTACCGTGGCAGGCCACGGTACTACCGCGGGAGTTGGTAGCTTTGCATTTGCTCAGTTGCCTCCCAGGGGCACAGTACTACCGCTGCCATCGCAGCAGTAATTTTTTACTGCCGCTGGAAGAGCGGTACTACCGCCCAGCGCGCGGTACTTCCGCTTGGGCGGTACTACCGCGATGACCCATGGTACTTTTGTGCCCACTTGAGCAGGTGGGGGTTAAGAGTGGGATAGGGGGAGTTCTAACTCCCCCATACCCATTCATCTCTATTCCCCACCCCGTCTCTCTCTCTCTCCTGCCCAAGAACAGCGCCGGAGGTCTTCGCCGGATCTCCGTCTCTGGCCGCCCTCCTCGGATTTCGACCGGTGGGATCATTCCCCACCACTTCCTCTTGCCATGGACCAAGGTCTTTCCCCAAATCCCTCTCCTTTTGGTTTGTTCCTTTGCTTCCAGGTTTTGGGGAGATGCATGTGGTGTTCTTGAGATTTTTGGCTAAATCTATGCAAGAGGGATTCGTAGGAGCGTGGTAGTGTAGTAAGCATGCTCTTTGGATAGTCAAAATAGTTCCGGTTAATCAACGGTAGTACCGAGTTGTCGTGCGGAGGTTCTAGATCCAGATCCGTAACTCTCTGTCGCGGTTTTCGATCCGCACGGTACTACCACTCCTCCTGGAGCGGTACTACTGCAGCCTCGTCTGTATCTCGCGCCATGCGGTACTTCCATACCTTAGTGCGGTACTACCGCTTGGCGCCCGGAAGTAAAAAATTACTTCCGCCTCAGGCATGGTACTACCGTGCCACCCCGGCACGGTACTACCGCGGCTGGCGCGGGTGTCATTTTTTGCATCCGTACACCGGCCCGGTACTACTGTAGATTCATCCTGCACTCTTTTTCTGTCCAGATTTTGTGCTTATTTGTTTCCTTCTGCTTTGGTCTTTGTCTTTTGCATTGACCCGTCTTGTTTCCCGTGCTTGTTCTTGTGTTTTGTGTCTGTCGGATTTCGGGTTCCAGCAGACCCTTGAGGTTCGAACACTGGGGTGCGCACGAAGATCTCTCCCCTACCAGCTCACGTCTCGAAGTCTCGCAAAGATCTAAGCAAGAAAGGTGAACACACAAGGGACACGAGATATATACTGGTTCAGGCCACCATTGTGGTGTAATACCCTACTCTAGTGTGTTGTGTGGTGGATTGCCTCAGGGGCCGATGATGAACAGTACAAAGGGAGAACAGCCTCGCGAGGGGCTATTCTTGAGCTGGTGCGATGAACTGCTTGGGTGAGTTCAGGCGCTTCTCTCTCTCTCTCTCTAGGTGGTTTCTAGATGATCTGGATGCCTCTAGATGATCTGGATGCCTCTGGCTGCCCTCCAGCTGCCCTCTAGCTGGTCTGGATGCCTCTGGATGCCCTCCAATTGCCCTCTAGCTGGTCTCTAGCTTGTGGGTGGCTAGTCCTATTTATAGAGCGAGGCCCTGGGCCTCTCCCCAAATAATGAGCGGGAAAGGGCGCCAACAATTGGCCATTTTGAAGGGGAACATCTGGTACACTTATCCTGACTAAAGTTGGTCTTCGGCTGCCAAAGGCTCTGACGGTGACGCTATCCTGGGCTCCACAATGACCTCCATCCTGCCGTTCTGCTGGTCTTGGTCTTGTTGCACCGAAACGGTAACCTTTGCCTGATGCCTTGGCCTATGCTTGCCCCCTTTGCACCGAAAGGGAAACAAGGACACTGCGCAGGCCGGCGCCCGCCTGGCGCCCGCCTGGTCCTCGGTCATCATGGCTTGCGTCACGAGCCCCTCGGGAGGTGCCCTGCCTTGATCTCTCCGCCTCCTCGCGAGCCTGCCTGAGGAGGCTGCTCCTGAGGAAGCTCCCTGTCATCCGCCCCGCGAGGCTTGGCCCCTCGCGAGGGTCTTGAGCTTGAGCTGATGAAGCTGGGCTGCATTGGGCCCCGACTTGAGCCACGCCGCAGGCCGCAGGCAGGCAAGTCTGGGGACCCCCGTTCCCAGAACGCCGACAGTAGCCCCCGGGCCCAAGGCGCGCTCGGACTTGGCTTAGCAGATAACCGAAGGGGCAAGTGCAAAGCGCCGCGGGCCCCAACAGCTTGCGGCCTTGGACGCCGCATGGCGGTTGATTGGACGTGGGCGTCTCCGCTCTCCCAAGACGCCTCGAAAACCGCACGACTTGACAAAAAGGGGTGCCCGGGCTAGACCGACCTGCTTTGTTCTCGCTTGCCTTGCTCCAGATCCCCTTTCTCGCCCTTCTCCTTCCTGCTTCCGAAATCCTCCAGATCTGCCTCAATCCTTCCGCCCGGTGAGCTATGGCGCCCCGCAAGACTCCGACTGAGGCCTGGTACTCCCCAGCTTTGGATCCCCCGAACGTGTCGGAGAGGAATCTCGCCCTCGTGCGCCTGAGGACGGTGGCGCGGGGCAACACGGGAGAGACTGTGCTCAAGGCCGGCTCCGGCCAGCCTGAAGGCAAGGGGAGCACCTTCTATCCGCTCTTCGTGAGCGCCATCGTTGCCAATCTGGTGCCTCCTTTTTCCGAGTTCTTCCTTGTTGTTCCTCGCCTGTACAACTTGCAAGCTCTGCACCTCCACCCCAACTCGGTTCTTCTTCTGGCGATCTTTACCTACTATTGCGAGGCTCATGTTGGGATAAAGCCCTCGGTGGCCTTGCTCCGCCATTACTTCTACCTCCGGGTTTCTCGCGGCCCCATCTCCGCATGCACGAGCTTTGTCGCATACTCTGGCTCCAACGCCATCTCGAAGCCCGGGAAGAGGATTGAAGGCTTCCGGAGCAGGTGGGTCATGGTGGACGTCGGGAGCATCCACCCCCGACTTGTGCTGCCCACGGGGCAGCCCAAGGCCGTCGATGCTTGGTCTCGCACGGAGCAAGTCGACCCCCGCGCGAGGGCGGTGCTTGAGAGGATGGACGCGGACCTGAGGCCAGGCAACCTGGGGTCGGCTAAGCTGACCGGGGCCACACTCCTGAGGGAGTTTCTGGAGCACTGGGTGGCTCCACTCCGGGAGCACTCGCTCCCGCTGTGGAGGCTCGGGGAAGCAGATGCTGCCATCAAGGACCGGGACGCCGAGCTTGTCGACCGCCATGGCCGGCTAGAGACGTCGGAGCAGGCGCTGAAGGTGGAGAGGACCGAGCTAGAACGCAAGGTGAAGGTCCTGGTCGAGGATCGAGCGTCCTTCGCCAAGCTGGAGGAGAAGGCTCACGCTGCGCTGAAGACGCTCTACGAGAGCGGCTTAGAGGACCCGTTGGCTGGCGAGGAGGATGGCCCCGCTGAGTGTAACACCCCGGATGTATCTTTCCATATTTGTAACTCCAAGTCTTGCCTTTTCCGGAGATGCGATATGATATTTCCTTCGTGGTTGGGTTTTTGTCTTTTGTTTTGCATTTTGTTCATGTCATGCATCTCATCTCATAGCATCATGCGCATTGCGTCTGCATGTTTTCATAAAGCTTGCACCCATTCTTAGTTGCCGTGTCCCCCCTTGCTTTCGTTGACCATTCCGACACCAATTGGGTTTTCGCTACCCTCTTGGCCGTGACCACCTAACCTCTCTTGCCAGCTCGCAGCCCCCTCGAGCGCGCGTCCGAAACTGTCCCGAACCTGACCCGAGCAGTCATGACCGTTGGATCTGGATCATCCCCAAACATCTATAAAACATCTGCGTTTATTTGATGGACTCCCTAGCCTATTTATCTCAACCATCTGATTTCGATCGGATGATCCAAACCCCCTCTCTTTTGCCTATATATAGTCAAACTTAATCCATTTGAGACCAAACCCTAAAATCTAGGGACCTGTCCCATCCTCCTAGCCGCGCCGCCACTCCAACAAATCCCCATCGGGATCCATCCCTCCCCAACCATCGCTCGCCACCAACCAGTGCATCCCCGCCTCTCCTCGATTCCACCCACATCCCTGCTCGATCCTGGAGGGGATCGAGGCCACCAGCAGCCCCGCCGCTGGCTGACCGAACCAGCAGGACCGCCGCGTCCCTCTCCTCTGCTTCCTCCCGTTTCCCTTCTTCCCGTATATCTATCTCTCACCTCGCGGACTCTCTCTCTTTTTCTTCTTCAGGGCCAACATGATCTGCGCAGACGGCATGGATGGCCGCCGCCCCGGGCGTCGCTAGGAACCTCCTCGTCGGCGTGATCCCGCGAGTCTCCGTCGCCCGTGCTCCACCACTTCCCCTCGAGCTGCTCCAGTCCGCACGGCTTCGTTGCCCCGTCAAGTTCCTGAAGCCGTCTTTGCCCACTGCTGCTTCCTGCATCGCCCCGCGCTCGCCGCTGCCTTGAGCCACCCAAGGTCTTCCTCCTCGCCGCCGCAGCTCCAGCGAGCAGCACCAGGTCACGGTGCCCCTGCCCTCCATCTCTCCCTTCTGCTCCCTCCTCTCACATCTCTCTGTCTGAACCAGGACGCCACCGCCACGGCCTCAGCTCCCCGTCCGCCTTCGGCCACGTCCTCGACTGGATCCGCCGGATCCCCATCGCCGCGCAAAGTCTCCTGCTTCGAGCCGCCGCGCCAAGTCCGGCCGCCTCCTCCTCTGCTTCAGCTTCTGCTTTGAGCAGGAGGTAGACACCCCGCCTCGAGCCACGACCTCGCGTCGCCTGCGTGAGTTGACCACGCCCAGGCCCAGCTGCTCCCCTTCGTCGCGCGAGGCCCAGCGCCCCAAGCTGGCCTCCTCTGCAGATGGGCCAAGCCCATGGAGAGAAAACCCCCAGCGCCTCCTTTCCCTTCCGTTGGGCTATCAGATTCGGCCCATGTCATGTTTTTCCCCGTGCTGCCATTTTGTCCAATTATCCAGAAAACTGCATTTTTACAGATTGCGCCCTCATGTTCATGCATATAATAACTAATTAACCATGCATCATATGTAAATAATTTAAACATGAAAAATGCTTAGTTTTTCATCTAGTTTCTTAATATGCTGCTTTCATCCATGTTTGAAATGTTTAAAATGTTGTTTGTTTAAATTTGCTCAAATGCCATGTTAAAATGATTTATTTCATAACTAAATAACCGTAGCTCGGTTTTAAATAAACTTTATATGTAAATGGGGTGGAAAATGCCTAGTTTAACATGGTGCACTTTATTTCCCTGTTTAACAACATTAAAATATGGTTGAGGGCAGAACAGTAGCAAATTCATAAATTGCATATGAGGATTTTTCGGAAATGTTGTTTGTTGTTCCGGCCTCATTTAAATTTGCCTAAATAGTTAGTTTACTTATGCGTCACCTCTTGCAATGTTTAACAACATTTAATATTGTTGGGTACTTAACCGAGAGTGAACTAAATAATCCGATTGTGGTGTTTTGTCAATATGCAACTCGTTGCATATTGAGCTCCACTTAATTTGTAGTATTGTGTGTTGCAGTTGGCCATGCCATGCCTTATTAAGCCGGACATGCATCATACTTGTTTGTGCATCATGCCATGTTTATGCTTGTGCATTTACCATGTTGTTTGTTTCTTTCCAGTGTTGCTTCTTAGTTCCGGTAATGTTGAGATTGTGAGGATTCGTTCGACTACTCCCGTTCGTCTTCTTGATGGACTCGTTCTTCTTCCTTGCGTGATTTCAGGCAAGATGACCGTCACCTTGGATCTCACTACTATCATTGCTATGCTAGTTGCTTCGTTCTATCGCTATGCTGCGCTACCTATCACTTGTTCTTCAAGCCTCCCAATTTGCCATGTCAACCTCTAACCTTTTTCACCCTTCCTAGCAAACCGTTGTTTGGCTATGTGACCGCTTTGCTCAGCCCCTCTTATAGCGTTGTTAGTTGCCGGTGAAGTTGAAGATTGCTCCATGGTGGACAGGATTATGTTGGGATATCACAATATCTCTTATTTAATTAATGCATCTATATACTTGCTAAACGGTGGAAGGCTCGGCCTTATGCCTGGTGTTTTGTTCCACTCATGCCGCCCTAGTTTCTGTCATATCGGTATTATGTTCCCGGATTTTGCGTTCCTTACGCGGTTGGGTGATTTATGGGACCCCCTTGACAGTTCGCTTTGAATAAAACTCCTCCAGCAAGGCCCAATCTTGGTTTTACCATTTGCCTCACCACCACCTATACCCTTCCCTTGTGTCGG
>NC_041393.1:135395421-135403062 GCF_002162155.2 Triticum dicoccoides | reverse complement strand
GGGCCAGTGCTTCTCTAAGTGCTGGTCCGAACCGAGTAGACTGCAGGGCCCCCTCGAGGAAACTCGAGGTCTGGTTTTACTCGTAGGATGTGTCATCCGGTGTTGCCCTGAGAACAAGATATGTGCAGCTCCTATCGGGATTGTCGGTGCATCGGGCGGCTTTGCTGGTTTTGTTTTACCATTGTTGAAATGTCTTGTAAACCGGGATTCCGAGACTGATCGGGTCTTCCTGGGAGAAGGAATATCCTTCCTTGACCGTGAGAGCTTGTGATGGGCTATGTTGGGACACCCCTGCAGGGTATTAAATTTTGAAAGCCGTGCCCGCGGTTATGTGGCAGATGGGAATTTGTTAATGTCTGGTTGTTGATAACTTGACACCAGATACGAATTAAAACGCATCAACCGCGTGTGTAGCCGTGATGGTCTCTTTTCGGTGGAGTCCGGGAAGTGAACACGGTTTTCGGTTATGTTTGACGTAAGTAGGAGTTCAGGATCACCTCTTGATCATTGCTAGCTTCACGACCGTTCCGTTTGCTCTCTTCTCACTCTTATTTGCGTATGTTAGCCACCATATATGCTTAGTCGCTGCTGCAACCTCGCCACTTTACCCCTTCCTTACCCATTAAGCTTTGCTAGTCTTGATACCGATGGTAATGGGATTGCTGAGTCCTCGTGGCTCACAGATTACTACAACAATAGTTGCAGGTACAGGTTATGCGATGATCATGACGCGAGAGTGATCTTTGCTTGTTTTGGAGTTCTTCTTTTTCTTCTTCTTCGATCAGGGGATAGGTTCCAGGTCGAAGCCTGGGCTAGCAGGGTGGATGTCATTTGAGTTTCTGTTTGTGTTTCATCCGTAGTCGGATGTTGATCTCTTGTATGATGTTGATGTATTCATGTGGCTTTGTATGCCTCTCGTATGTATCCCCATCTATTATGTAAAGCTGATGTAATGATATCCACCTTGCAAAAGCGTTTCAATATGCGGTTCTATCCTTGGTGGGACCTCCGAGTCTCTTTAGGATAGTATCGCATATTGGGCGTGCCAAGTTGGTATCAGAGCCTCGACCGACCATAGGAGCCCCCTTGATTGTTGGTCGTTGTTGAGTCTAGAAGAAAACTATTTTGAGTCTTAGGATTATATATATCGGAGAGTAGGATTCTTTTTACTCCTCATCCCCCTTCGTCGCTCTGGTGAGGACTCCTGACGTAGATGTTTTGTCTTTCCTCTCCTCAAATTTCACTAAAAAAAAAATTAGGATCACGCGGGTATCTTGGAATCGTTCCGATGGTTTTGTGACGAGAACATTGTTCTTGGTGCCTCCTGACATTTAGGGGTTGTGGCAGTGTCCCGGGGAGTTGAGCTCCGAGGTGTTGTCGTCACAATTTTATCGTTGCAATTCTGGAATACCTGAGTTTTGCCGACATCGAAAATCTCTTTTATGCAGTTATTGGTGAGATAACCTCGACGCCACCTAGTACTGGGGAGTTCGGGAGTATTGCCATAGCTCGTATAACGGATGCTTTTCGAAGGTTGAGGTACATGATTTCCGGAGTTTTCTTAGTTATGTGTTGTCGGATGGATACAGCTGGATGTATGGATTGTTAGTTTGGGTGAGATATATTGCTTCCCCTGTATCCCCAACACCAGATTGCATAACCAGAAAGTTTCGGGAGTTTGTAGGTGGGAATTCAAGTAGCTACTAGAATATCTTTCCGACAGATGCATGATATGAGATTGGGGTTCGATGTCTAGTGGTCCGCCTATCCACGGTCGTTTTTACAGTGGTCTCGTTGTGTCTTAAAATGCCCTTCGCTATGCTGGTTCGGGGACACTTCGTATGTCATGTGCACTGCCTTGTACATGATGGTGCTGTACGATCGAGCCTGTGTGGGCCCCACCATGAAAACTTTGGACGAAATATCTATCATATGTTTGTTCCGGCTTATTCTGCAAGCCAAATCCTTTGTTTTGTTTTATTTGTGGTATTCGAGTCGCTTCAATGTCAAGTGTTGATTCCATACCTTTTCTAAATGGTGTTCTCATATTTATATGGGAGTACTAATCCTTCTTGATCATTGAGGTTGTCATGTCAACTCTTTTCCAACCGGTGTGCTTCTCTTCAAGTGGATCCGATCATTTTCAACATCCGCAAGATCAATTCTAAGTTTTCTCAACGGTGTTTGTTCCATCTTCCCCAAGTTGCCTTTGTTTTCCCGCCCTCCCACCCTTTTTTCTTAAAGGACTCAGATTTCGTAATCATGTATCCTTTTATTTGTGGGAAGTCTCTTCATTCTTTTCTTTCAATGCTCTTATCCGGTGATTTCCCATGAAGATGCTCAATAGTTTCAAGTTCATCATCCTTCATTGTTGTTTCTTCTCCGGTGGATCCAGTTCAAGCTTTCGATATTCATCATATTCCTTTCCTTGTTTTCTAATGCTTTCTCATGTCGATGCACCTCTTAGTCATTCACTTCTTCCTATTCATTTGTTCTGGAGTGCTGAAGATATCTGGCAAGACTTGTGTTTCCATTCTCAATCCGTTCAAGATATTTCAAGGTTGTTATCTCATTCAAGCCATTTAATTTAACCGGTGCAACCTCTTTTTAAAATTGTTCAACGGTGTTTTCTTTTGAGTGGGCCCTAACCCACAGGTCTTTTCCCAGGATCTTACCTGACTCTTCTCTTTATTTCAGAGATATACCCAATTCTTTTCGAAGTGTGACGTAAG
The DNA here is from genome assembly GCF_002162155.2 of Triticum dicoccoides. NCBI lineage: Eukaryota > Viridiplantae > Streptophyta > Magnoliopsida > Poales > Poaceae > Triticum > Triticum dicoccoides. The sequence continues at coordinate 135,400,330 of NC_041393.1, read as the reverse complement.
AATGAATTCCATCAGTCACATGCTTTCTCCAAGATCGCTTTCAAATTCTTCTCATTGCTGGTTCAAACTTTTTCTATTTTCATTCTGGAGTATCTCAACAATTCATGGTGGTGTTTCTTGTTGTCATTCTCGAATTTTGAAGACCGAAGAAGAGTTCCTCTTAAATCCTTACCCGTTCTTCCAAAGATGCGTAGTTCAAGCTTGATGCCATCCTCTCATAATTGTTTTCGATTGTGAGAATTCTTTTCACCCATCCAGAGCATTTCATGAGTTGTTTCCATTTCTTTCCTCCGAAGGCCATCATGTCATAATTCTTCATTCTCAGCGTGTAGCTATCGTTCTCCAAATCTTACCGGTGCATCATTTAAATATCCTCTAATCAGTTCATGTTCTCTTCATTCTCATGTATCTAAATCCCCTCAAGTATCTTCATTCGTTTTCCAATTCTTCCCGGTGAATTGTGCATTTGCTACTTTCATTTTCAATTCTTATGGTGGTTCGTTCAAGATTTCACTTCCTTCGTTATCATATTAATTCATTCGTTCCTTTCAATCCTACCGGTGGTTCACGAAGACCTTCTCAAGTTTACGATGTATCTCTCTTAATCCTTTTCCATTGGGAATAAGTAGTATGTCAAATCCGTTGCTTGTCATCAATTAAATTAGATGAAGGATAAGCATACAATAAATCTTATTCTTATTTCCTCGAGGTGACTAAATTCTTTTTACGGAGATTATTCATGATGAATAAATTCTTGATTACAAGTGATTCATCTTTCTTTCCGGAGTTGGTCATCATATCACATTCTCGGTTTGAGAGGCTTCATCTTTATTTTCGGAGTTCCAAGCTCTCTCAATTATCTCGTCATGAAGCTCCATCTAAATCATTGCAAGGGTTCACCTTGTGTTTTCAACTTCTCTTTCTTTTTATCATCCTTTTTTACCAGAGTTCTTCATGGAGGCTCTACATGATGGTTCATCAAGGATTTCCTTTCAATCTCGAATTGTTTTTCAAGATTTCTCTTGAAGTTATGACCCGCCAAGCTACTCTCAAAAATAAACATGCTGCTCAACACATGTTTTTTTCTGAGGAGTTCAAGTATTCTTCTTCTTGCATTTCGAAGTGCAATTCTTTCAACCTTATCTTTTGAGGTGGTGTTATATCATTCTTGACTATTTCCATTCATGTTTCATGATTCATATGCTGTCAAGAATGACATATTTAAATCCATCATCTTATCTTTGTTAAAAAAATCTTTTCAACCAATCTATCTCTTCGTTGGAGTTATCTTGTGTCATATTTCACCTAAAGCCTTCCCTAAGGAATGTTGCTATTGTGGTGCTTATCAATGATCCAAGTTATCTCTCTATCATCTTGGTGAAGAAGTTTTCATCTTCTTGTTGATCTCAATCCAATCAACTGTTTCCGTTAGTGGTGGGTTGTCACCCCATAATTTTGAGATGTGTTCCATAAGCCCACAACAAGCTTGTTCTTTTCGTTGTTGGTTTTCCAACAACTCCATTCTAACCTTCTTGGAAGGGTGCTTTCCAAGATCATTTGTGGCAGAAGTTGGCATTTTCTTCTCCGTTCTTTTATTCCAATGATCTATCTTCTTTTCGTTCTTCCGGAGGCATGGTGATGTTGCTCTCTTCACTCATCATCTTGAATTGTGAGGATCGTGTTCTTTTCATGCTTATCCATTTAACCGGAGTGTTGTGTCATCTCTTCAAGTGCTTTTCATCTTATCAAGTTTTCCTTCTTCCTTTAGTCGGAGTGCTGCCCAAATTATGTCAATCTTATTCCTTCTCTATCTAGTTTTAACCAGAGTGGTTTCAATATATATCTTATCACTAAACCTCTTGGTTCTCGTCATATCCCTTGTTCCTTTTTTCTAACGGAGTGTTTTCAACTTTGCTCATCTTCGTTGTTTTCTTTCTTTCATTTTGCTCAACATCAAGGTTCTTTGGTTTCACTCTTTTGTCGAAGAAGCAACTTAGTTTTACCTCTTCTCATCCTCTTCCGTTTCTCTCCGGTGCCATCCTAGATCTCGGGACGAGATCCTCTTGTAGTGGTGGAGTGTTGTAACACCCTGGATGTAGCTTTCCATATTTGTAACTCCAACTCTTGACTTTTCCGGAGATGCGATATGATATTTCCTTCGTGGTTAGGTTTTTGTCTTTTGTTTTACATTTTGTTCATGTCATGCATCTCATCTCATAGCATCATGCGCATTGCATCTGCATGTTTTCATAAAGATTGCACCCGTTCTTAGTTGCCGCGTCCCCCCTTGCTTTCGTTGACCGTTCCGAGACCAATCGGGTTTTCGCTTCCCTCTTGGTCGTGACCACCTAACCTCTCTTGCCAGCTCACAGCCCCCTCGAGCGCGCATCCGAAACTGTCCCGAACCCGACCCGAGCAGTCATGACCGTTTGATCCGGATCATCCCCAAACATCTATAAAACATCTGCGTTTATTTGATGGACTCCCTAGCCTATTTTATCTCAACCATCCGATTTCGATCGGATGATCCAAACCCCCTCTCTTTTCCCTATATATAGTCAAACCTTAATCCATTTGAGACCAAACCTAAAATCTAGGGACCTGTCCCATCCTCCAAGCCGCGCCGCAACTCCAACAAATCCCCATCAGGATCCATCCTTCCTCAACCATCGCTCGCCACCAACCAGTGCATCCCCACCTCTCCTCGATTCCAGCCACATCCCTGCTCGATCCTGGAGGGGATCGAGGCCACCAGCAGCCCCGTCGCTGGCTGACCGAATCAGCAGGACCGTCGTGTCCCTCTCCTTTGCTTCCTCCCATTTCCCTTCTTCCCGTATCTCTCTCTCACCTCACGGTCTCTCTGTCTCTTTTTCTTCTTCAGGGCCAACATGATCTGCGCAGACGCCATGGATGGCCGCCGCCACGGGCGTCGCTAGGAACCTCCTCGTCGGTGTGATCTCGCGAGTCTCCGTCACCCGTGCTCCACCACTTCCCCTCGAGCTCCTCCAGTCCGCACGGCTCCGTTGCCCCGTCAAGTTCCGGAAGCCGTCTTTGCCTACTGCTGCTTCCTGCATCGCCTCGCGCTCGCCGCTGCCTTGAGCCACCCGAGGTCTTCCTCCTCGCCGCTGCTACTCCGGCGAGCAGCACCAGGTCGCGGTGCCCCTGCCCTCCATCTCTCCCTTCTGCTCCCTCCTCTCACATCTCTCTCTCTGAACCAGGACACCGCCGCCATGGCCTCAGCTCCCCGCCCGCCTCCGGCCACGTCCTCAACTGGATTTGCCGGATCCCCATCGCCACGCCAAGTCCCCTGCTTCGAGCCGCCGCGCCAAGTCCGGCCGCCTCCTCCTCTGCTTCTGCTTCCGCTTTGAGCAGGAGGTCGACACCCCGCCTCGAGCCACGATCGCGCGTCGCCTGCGTGAGTTGACCGCGCCCAGGCCCAGCTACTCCCAAGCTGGCCTCCTCTGCAGATGGGCCAAGCCCATGGTGAGAAAACCCCCAGCGCCTCCTTTCCCTTCCGTTGGGCTATCAGATTTGGCCCATGTCATGTTTTTCCCTGTGCTGCGATTTTGTCCAATTATCCAGAAAACTGCATTTTTACAGATTGCGCCCTCATGTTCATGCATATAATAACTAATTAACCATGCATCATGTGTAAATAATTTAAACATGAAAAATGCTTAGTTTTTCATCTAGTTTCTTAATATGCTACTTTCATCCATGTTTGAAATGTTTAAAATGTTGTTTGTTTAAATTTGCTCAAATGCCATGTTAAAATGATTTATTTCATAACTAAATAACCGTAGCTCGGTTTTAAATAAACTTTATATGTAAATAGGGTGGAAAAACGCCTAGTTTAACATGGTGCACTTTATCTCCCTGTTTAACAACATTAAAATATGGTTTAGGGCAGAACAGTAGCAAATTCATAAATTGCATATGACGATTTTCCGAAAATGTTGTTTGTTGTTCCGGCCACATTTAAATTTGCCTAAATAGTTAGTTTACTTATGCCTCACCTCTTGCCATGTTTAACAACATTTAATATTGTTGGGTATTTAACCGAGAGTGAATTAAATAATCCAATTGTGGTGTTTTGTCAATATGCAACTCGTTGCATATTGAGCTCCACTTAATTTGTAGTATTGTGTGTTGCAGTTGGCCTTGCCATGCCTTATTAAGCCGGACATGCATCATACTTGTTTGTGTATCATGTCATGTTTATGGTTGTGAATTTACCATGTTGTTTGTTTCTTTCCAGTGTTGCTTCTTAGTTCCGGTAATGTTGCGATTGTGAGGATTCGTTCAGCTACTCCCGTTCGTCTTCTTCATGGACTCGTTCTTCTTCCTTGCGGGATTTCAGGCAAGATGACCGTCACCTTGGATCTCAGTACTATCATTGCTATGCTAGTTGCTTCGTTCTATCGCTATGTTGCGCTACCTATCACTTGTTCTTCAAGCCTCTCAATTTGCCATGTCAGCCTCTAACCTTTTTCACCCTTCCTAGCAAACCGTTGTTTGGCTATGTGACCGCTTTGCTCAGCCCCTCTTATAGCGTTGTTAGTTGCACTTGAAGTTGAAGATTGCTCCATGGTGGACAGGATTATGTTGGGATATCACAATATCTCTTATTTAATTAATGCATCTATATACTTGGTAAAGGGTGGAAGGATCGGCCGTATGCCGGGTATTTTGTTCCACTCTTGCCGCCCTAGTTTCCGTCATATTGGTATTATGTTCCCGGATTTTGCATTCCTTACGCGGTTGGGTGATTTATGGGACCCCCTTGACAGTTTTCTTTGAATAAAACTCCTCCAGCAAGGCCCAATCTTTGTTTTACCATTTGCCTCACCACCACCTATACCCTTCCCTTGGGTCGTCCAACCCGAGGGTCATCTTTATTTTAGCCCCC
>NC_041393.1:135384264-135394925 GCF_002162155.2 Triticum dicoccoides | reverse complement strand
GCTTCTCTAAGTGCTGGTCCGAACCGAGTAGACTGCGGGGCCCCCTCGGGGAAACTCGAGGTCTGGTTTTACTCGTAGGATGTCTCATCCGGTGTTGCCCTGAGAACGAGATATGTGCAGCTCCTATCGGGATTGTCGGCGCATTGGGCGGCTTTGCTGGTTTTGTTTTACCATTGTCGAAATGTCTTGTAAACCGGGATTCCGAGACTGATCGGGTCTTCCTGGGAGAAGGAATATCCTTCGTTGACCGTGAGAGCTTGTAATGGGCTAAGTTGGGACACCCCTGCAGGGTATTATCTTTCGAAAGCCGTGTCCGCGGTTATATGGCAGATGGGAATTTGTTAATGTCCGGTTGTAGATAACTTGACACCAGATACGAATTAAAACGCATCAATCGTGTGTGTAGCCGTGATGGTCTCTTTTCGGCGGAGTCCGGGAAGTGAACACGGTTTTGGGTTATGTTTGACGTAAGTAGGAGTTCAGGATCACCTCTTGATCATTGCTAGCTTCACGACCATTCTGTTTGCTCTCTTCTCACTCTTATTTGCGTATGTTAGCCACCATATATGCTTAGTCGCTGCTGCAACCTCACCACTTTACCCCTTCCTTACCCATTAAGCTTTGCTAGTATTGATACCCATGGTAATGGGATTGCTGAGTCCTCGTGGCTCACAGATTACTACAACAACAGTTGCAGGTACAGGTTATGCGATGATCATGACGCGAGAGCGATGTTTGCTTGTTTTGGAGTTCTTCTTCTGCTTCTTCTTCGATTAGGGGATAGGTTCCAGGTCGACAGCCTGGGCTAGCAGGGTGGATGTCGTTTGAGTTTCTGTTTGTGTTTCATCCATAGTCGGATGTTGCTCTCTTGAATGATGTTGATGTATTCATGTGGCTTTGTATGCCTCTCGTATGTATCCCCATCTATTATGTAATGTTGATGTAATGATATCCACCTTGCAAAAGCGTTTCAATATGCGGTTCTATCCTTGGTGGGACCTTTGAGTCTCTTTAGGATAGTATCACGTATTGGGCGTGACACCGAGCTACTTCCCTTCCTGGTCCGTGTGCTTGAAGATCTCGCGGATGGCCTTGGCCCTACGGCCGAGGCCGAGGCACGCGCCCTGTCATCTGCAGCGCTGACGCGCATCCTCAGCCACATCTACCTTCGCGACCCCAACATCGACCTCGACAGCTTGATGGAACCCATGAGCGGCAACCGGGCCGCCGCCGCTGCTGAGGCTGTGAAGGGCCAAGCCGAGGCTTTGCTGGGGAGGTTCCGCGTCTTCAGCATCTTGCCTAGACGCGACGCCACCAGTTCCGCGGCTTCAGGAGGCGGAGCCGCCCAGCGTGGCTCCACCACAAGCGGCGGCGCCACTGGAAAGTGATCCCTTTGCGGCTTCTGTCCTGATTTTAATTCCTGCAACATGCACCGTGCCTCGTGGAGGCAGTTAAACATGTGTTTGGTGTTGTGAGACATTCTATGGCTTGTAATATTTGCTTTTGAATTCCTTAGGATTTGCATTTTTCCCTCCTGTTTGCCTGTGTTCTATGTCGGCAGGGCCCGGCCCCGCGCATACCTCAGCCGCCGTTAGCCACGACCGGAAACCAGGACGGGACCAAGGAGTGAGGGGCTACGTGGCAAGTTAGGCTCCTGAGTCGTGATGCTCAGGAGTCCCCCTTGACGCGCAAACAACAAGTAGGGAAGGGAGGCGTAGGAGTGGATTTGTCGTTCTACATCGGCAAGGCCCGGCCCCGCGCATACCTCAGCCGCCATTAGCCTCGACCGGAAACCAGGACGGGACTAAGGAGTGAGGGGCTACGTGACCAGTTTGGCTCCTTAGTTGTGATGCTCAGGAGTCCCCTTGACGCGCAAACGAGCTTTTGTACCTTGGCTCCGCTCGGGGAGAGGCGTGCGATGACCAGGTCCGAGGGACCTGGTTGGGTGGCGTGCGTTCGGGCATAGCCCAGGCGCAGCCCCCGTGTCCAGCCCCCTCGCGCGGCACTCCCGAGGGGAGGCGTTGCAGTGGTGCCAGACACTGAGCTTTGGGCTCCCTGAGGTTGATACAGCCGTGGGCCGCCCTTAGTTGTTTATCACCAGCGCGGAGCATAGCGCTTCCGTTTGTGTACGGGCATAGCCGCTCCTCGGCAGTGTCGTCAGCCAGCATGGAGCATGGTGCTTCCACTGGTACGTGGGAGGGGGCTCCCCTCCGGGAGGAGCCCCCGGGGGCGTCTATAGCCCCGCCCTGACACGTGGCTGGCACGGTAGGGCTAGGAGAGGTGTATCTGGGCACCCATGAGCCAGCGCGGGACTCACGAGGCCCTACCTCGAGGCGGGTTGTGCCTGGCTCTGGGCCTTTATCAATGGAGTGTTCCTGTAGGGTGGTTAGAATGCAAATGATCTACATCCTCAGGTCCTGGCCCTCGAGCGAGCTCAGCCGCCGCTGGTATGACAGGTCGCGATACCGTGGGTCAAGGCCAGGGGGTGAGGGCTGGAGAGCCAGTAAGAGCCCATGAGTCGCGATGCTCAGGTGCCCCCCTTTTAACGTGCAAGTGCTTTAAATGCGAGTGGGGAGGTCCGTGATAAGCAGCGGATGATAATCATGAGGACCAGGTTAGGCTCGGAGGAGCGAATCGATTTAGATAGATGCCGAAAAAGCAAGCGCCACTGGGTCAGGCCCGAGCAGCTTGGGGATAATGCAGCCCGAGGGGCGCCCCCAACAAAGCAGATGAAAAAACATAAGAAAAACGGATACATGCCGCAGGGACAGACCCACGTGACCTGGGAATGATGCGGCCCTGCGGGCGCTCCCAACTGAAGATAAAACTTAAAAAGATGTCACCTGATACCGTTGTAGAGCGAGTGTCGGAGTAGCTGTTGATGCGCGGTGAAGCAGCCAACCATCACGAGCCCCCGGAGCCCTGAGCCTCAGGAGGCTCTGAGGGTCCGGGCGGCTCCTCAAGGTCCGTCTCCATCTCCTCCAGGAATGTGTGGTGCCTGGCCACCTTAGCTTCCAGGATGCTCCTCATCAGGCGCTGGTGGGCAGCAGCCGCGTTCGGAAGGCCAAAGGACATACGAACGTAGCTGTGAGGTGGACCCTCGCGGCGCCCCACGCGTGAAGGCTAGAGGCGCTCCTGAGACGCGGCTCGGTTGAGCCCTGGTACGTCAATGCAGACGCGCAGCCCACCATCCTCGCCGGGATGTGGGGCTACGGCGGGTAGGCGGCGGCTGCCTTGCATGACTCTTGACTCTTGTAGCTCCTGAATGTTCCTCGCGATGAACTCCTGAGGGTTCGGCCCTCCTTGCCTCATGCCTTCCCGAGGGAAGCATGCCTTGAAGCACGCCTCCAAGCGGTGCCCGAGCGCCTCCCTCGTGACCTTAGTGAGGTTGGTGGCCCTCCAGGAGAGAGCCCCCGAGCCCTTCCCGAGGAGGGCGCCGAGCACGCCTTCCTATGCGACAGAGGGTGGTGCCCCTTGGACGGGCGCGGATCCTGACACAATGCCTCTAGAGGGGCCTTCCTCGTGAGTTTTTGGGCCAGGTGAAGCCTTCTTCTTCTTAGGAACTGCCTCGGAGAGCCTCCCGCTCCTGTGATCCTGGTCTTCGATTGTCGCGGCCTGGAAGGCACGCTCAAGAGAACACACTGCATCCCTTTCCTCGCAAGGCACTGTGATGATTCCACCGCTTCCTGGCGTCTTGAGGACATTGTAGCCATGGTGAGTCACTGCCATGAACTTGGCCAGAGCTGGGTACCCGAGGATGGCATTGTATGGCAAGCGGATGTGAGCGACACTGAAGTCAATGAGCTCGGTGCGGTAATTGTTGCGCTGCCCAAAGGTGACAGGAAGATGAACTTGCCCTATTGGAACAGTGTAACCATCAGTGACTCCTGAGAAAGGCTTGGTTGGCTGAAGCTGATCGTATGGCACTTGGAGATTGTTGAACATCTCAACGGACAGGACGTTGAGCCCAGCCCTGCCGTCGATGAGGGTCCTGGTGACTTGCACATTGCTGATGACTGGGGAACAAAGCATCGGGAGGACCCCAGCCATTGCTGCATACTTGAGCTGATCCGCTAAGCTGAACATGATAGCGCACGCGGACCGCCTGAGTGGGCGCATGGCCTCAAGCTTGGGGAGGATCGCATTCATATTGCGAGCAAACTGCTTGAAGATGCTGAGAGGCTAGGGCCTGAGCGCTGCCCAGGATGCAGGCGATTGCGCGCAGCTCCTGGAAGCCCCCAGCCCCCTCGTCCTGGTGATGGTCTTCATTCCTCCTTGGCGGCGGTGGCAGAGGAGGGAGGCCTGCGTTGCCTTGAAGGCGGTCCTCGCGAGGCTGATCCCTCCAACCTCCCTCGTGAGGCTGGTCCTGCCAACGGTCCTCGCGAGGCCAGTCACGCCACCCTTGGCGAGGGCCACGGTCTTCCCATCGTCCTGCACCTCTTCCTCCTCCTCGGCCATAGCACCGGTCACTGCGGTCGGGGCGTCGGCCGATACGCCCATCTCGCATGGCCCTGAGCTCCTGACATTCATTGGTGTTGTGTGTGTGGAGGTCGTGGTACACACAGTATCGGCTACCCTTAGATGACTCGGGCTGATCCCTGCCTCGCTTGGTGTCTGGCTCTGCTGCGAGCACAGCAGCCCCCTTGCGCTTCACGTCCTTGACCTTGGGCTTCTTCTCTTCTGGGTCGGCAGCTGGGAGCTCGAGGAGGGAGAGGCGCCCTTCCTCAGCCCTAGCGCACTTGGTAGCCAGGTTGAACAGCTCCAGCAATGTGCACATGTCTTCATGGATCGCTAGCTCCTCTTTCATCTTGATGTCGCGCACGCCATCGGGGAAGGCTGAGATGATGGCCTCCTCAGTCACCCTGGGGATCTTGAGGCGGGCGTTGTTGAAGCGTTGGATGTACTTCTGCAGGGTCTCTCCCGGCTGTTGCTTGATGCGGCGCAGGTCACTCATGGCCGGGGGCCGGTCGTGAGTACCTTGGAAGTTGGCGATGAAGCGGGTGCGCATCTCGTCCCAGGAGCAGATCGTGCCTGGAGCCAGGTTCAGGAGCCAGGTGCGGGCACCGTCCTTGAGCGCCATGGGAAACCAATTCGCCATGACCTTCTCGTCTCCGTTGGCAGCCTCGATGCCCAACTCGTAGAGCTGGAGGAACTCCATGGGGTCCGCAGTGCCGTCGTAGAGCGGAGGCATGTCGGGCTTGAACTTGTCGGGCCATGCGACGCTACGCAGCTCGGAGGTGAAAGCGCGGTAGCCTGCAGTGGACACCGGAGCTCTCTGCTGAGGTGGGGCTTGCTCCTAGGGATTCCCGCGCGCCGCTTCCTGGAGCAACGCTGGGTCTTAACGTGGCGGTGCAGGGATGCGGTCATGGCGCACCGGTGCTGGGAGCACGCGAGCACCTTCTTGGGGGCGAGGGATCTCTTGGCAGCTCCTTTCTTGTTGCACAGGCGCCGGACGCGGCGGGTCTCGACCTGGGGCTGCGCGCCTTGGAGCCAGGGCGCCTTCTTGGGGAGGAGGTGGTGGAGGCACCTCCTGCTCCTCGCCTCCTGCGTAGGATGGAGGGCGAGGCAGCGAGAGGGATGGCATGGGAGAGCCCCCTGCGGCACTGACGAGCTCGGTGATGCGGGTGAGCCAGTCCTCGTAGAGGTCGTCGATGGGGCGGTAGTGCAGGAGCTCACGCACTAGGAGTAGCGCGGCGTGCGCGTCCGTGGGGGCGCGACGGGCGTGGGACGACGAACCGGCTGGAGTCAGCAACGGGGTGGCGGTGCGGCCATCACGTCGCACCGAAGGATGCAGGGATGAGGCCTGCTGCTCGTTCCCCACCGGGCCGGTGGCGGCATTGGCAGCAGGCGACGGGGAATGATGGGGGCATCCGTCGACAGGCGCCGTCTGGGCGACGTGAGCGGTGAGAGCGGCCCGACGCTCGGCGCGGGCTCGGCGAGCGTCAGACATGGACACAACAGAAGATCACACGCGACCACCGGAAGAAAGATTCCGGCGCACCCCTACCCGGCGCGCCAAATGTCGGATTTCGGGTTCCGGCAGACCCTTGAGGTTCAAACACTGGGGTGCGCACGAAGATCTCTCCCCTACCAGCTCACGTCTCGAAGTCTCGCAAAGATCTAAGCAAGAAAGATGAACACACAAGGGACACGAGATTTATACTGGTTCAGGCCACCATTGTGGTGTAGTACCCTACTCCAGTATGTGGTGTGGTGGATTGCCTCAGGGGCTGATGATGAACAGTACAAAGGGAGATCAGCCTTGCGAGGGGCTGTTCTTGAGCTGGTGCAATGAACTGCTTGGGTGAGTTTAGCCGCTTCTCTCTCTCTCTCTCTCTCTCTCTCTCTCTCTCTCTCTCTCTCTCTCTCTCTGGGTGGTTTCTAGATGATCCGGATGCCTCTAGATGATCTGGATGCCTCTGGCTGCCCTCCAGCTGCCCTCTAGATGATCTAGATGCCTCTGGCTGCCCTCCAGCTGCCCTCTAGCTGGTCTGGATGCCTCTGGCTGCCCTCCAGCTGCCCTCTAGATGGTCTCTAGCTCGTGGGTGGCTAGTGCTATTTATAGAGCAAGGCCCTAGGCCTCTCCCCAAATAATGAGCGGGAAGGGCGCCAACAATTGGCCATTTTGAAGGGGAATATCTGGTACACTTATCCTGACTAAAGTTGGTCTTCGGCTGCCAAAGGCTCTGACGGTGACGCTGCACTGGGCTCCATGATGACCTCCATCCCGTCGTTCTGCTGGTCTTGGTCTTGTTGCATCGAAACGGTAACCTTTGCCTGATACCTTGGCCTGTGCTTGCCCCCTTTGCACCGAAAGGGAAACAAGGACACTACGCAGGCCAGCGCCCGCCTGGTCCTCGATCGTCATGGCTTGCGTCACGGGCCCCTCGGGAGGTGCCCTGCCTTGATCTCTCCGCCTCCTCGCGAGCCTGCCTGAGGAGGCTGCTCCTGAGGAAGCTCCCTGTCATCTGCCCCGCGAGGCTTGGCCCCTCGCGAGGGTCTTGAGCTTGAGATGATGAAGTTGGGCTGCATTGGGCCCCAACTTGAGCCACGCCGCAGGCCGCAGGCAGGCAAGTCTGGGGACCCTCGTTCCCAGAACGCCGACAGTGTCTAGGTGGTGGATCCGGTTCTCTTGCTCGTCGCTCGAATCCCAGCCGTGACACAGGGTCAAAGCGGCTGCGCAACCAAGATGAAGCTCCAGAGGGGTCATCTGCTTCCCAGCGCAGGACCAAGCACACCGCCAACAAGTAGAAGGAGCGCGTCATGAGCATGGATGAGATGCCCCAGGCTGAGTTTGTCATTCGAAGGAAGCTCAATCCCTATGTGAATTCCTGGGCTAACTTGCGAGGAAATGATCTCTTCTGGACCAAGCAGCAGAATCTGATCTATCTAGATGTGATCAAGGCCAAGCAGAACCTCTACGTGGAAGTTCACTATATTGACATGCATCATATGAGGCAGGACAAACACCGTGGGTACTTTGGAGAGGCCTTGGATCTAGTGGAGCAGTTCGGCATTGAGCACATGCTCACCTTCCACAAGGATTTGATCCAGAGATCATAGCACAGTTCTTTGCTTCGGTCTACTTCGGCGTCGATGATGCAAGGACCATGACTTGGATGACCAATGGTCACTGGATGTCTGCTACTTGGAAGGAGTTCATGGAGTTGCTTAACATTCCAGATGAAGGGCTCGACACGCCAGTTGGAGTTCGCCCTCATGCCAACTCTGAGTCTGCCAACAAGAACAAGCTCATGCCATTCCTTGTTCAGAAAACTCTTCCCAACAAGAAGCAAGTGTGGGTGCTTAATCCCTTCCTTGACATCATGCATCGGCTCTTTCGGAACACCCTCTTCCCACACATTGGTGACATGGGCTAGGTGCATGCTTACCTCGTTGACATGATGCTCCTTTGTGAGGAGGCCCGTCAGGCTCAGACTCAACCACTTGATGTCTCACATATCATGTGGTGTGAGCTTCAGTTCGCCGTGTTCAACCATAAGGTCCCCATCTATGGGCCTTACCTGTTTCACCTGATCTCCAAGACTTGGGAGAAGCACTTTCCCAATGATGAGTTTGAAGCTCCAGGGTGGATTCGTCATGAGCCCATCAGGCTCCGCATCAAGCCACAATGGGCTAACACCACCACTTCTGCTGAGGCTGACAGGAGGGTTGTGGATGAGGAGGAGATTGAGGAGGAAGAAGCTGCTGAGGACCGTTCTGCTTTCACTACTCCCTCTGCTGAGCCCTCTTGGGCGAAGAAGCTGAAGATCAAGATGAAGAGGCTTTTCTGCATGCAGGTCCAGAGTCAATACAAGGCTCATGTTGCTCAGAAGGAGGGTCGTCGTCGTGACAACAGGATTTTGAGGGCATGCAGCGAGGACGTGGCCAGCGGCTCTAAGAGGCACATCACCCCCGAGGCTGCCTGGATGGCTAAGCAGGGCTACAAGTGGACCGATTCTGAGGAGTAGTAGATTCCTGCTATGGAGTCTGACGACGAGGAGTCGTTTTCCGCCTGAGTTACCACCTTTGTTGTAGGTGCCCTCTCTGCCTTTTTGGTGTCTCAATGCCAAATGGGGCGAGCGTGTAGGATTTGTGTGTCGTGTGTGCTTCGCCGTTTGCTTTGCTTTCCGTTTGTTGAACTTGTTTGCTTTGGTTTGGTTGTGCTCGTAAGACTAAGTTTATCATATGGGGTAAGACATATGCCTCTATCGTACCTTATTATCTTATTGAGCTTATGCTATATCGTGCTATTTATGTTATGCTCATATTTACTATCTTGTTTAGTGTTAGCCTTATCTTTGCAAGATATGCTTTGTCTCTAAAATATAGGGGGAGTGGTGATCCTAGTTTTCGTGCCGTGCAGTGCAAAGCACTTTACTCTCTAGCACGAATCTAGGAGGAGCTCGTCTATATTCTAGAGATGTGGGGTTTGCTTGTTCTATATTCTTTCCCTTTGGGCAAATCCCGTATTGTCATAAATCCACCAAAAGGGGGGAGATTGTAAGGGCATTCTTGTCCCTTAGTAGTTTTGGTGATTGATGACAATGCTTTTGCGGACTAATCGTGTGTACTGAGCTTTTCAGATATATCATGACTAAACACAAGATGATTTGTTGCCCCTCGAAGATTATTGAAGACGGCGTTTCTCTATGGTTCTTTTCGGTGGAGTTGAGTCGTAGGAAAGCCGTACTATTAAGAGGGGGTCCACTTTGGAAAGGTTTGGGTGGAATCTCACATACACGTTCCTTTTGCACTGCCTTTCCTTTGGCTCTTTGGAGTTCTCCTTCGTCTCACCTTGTCTCTGTGAAATGAAGGACTCCGAGTTGCTCTTCTCAGGCCGGCGGTAGTACTGCTTCTCTAAGCGGTACCACCGCAGGAGCCATCGGTAGTACCGGGCTCCGGCACGGTAGTACCGTGGGCTTCCGCGGTAGTACTGCTCCTCCTAAGCGGTAGTACCATGAGTTCTGGCCTAGCACCGCTGCTCAAGCGGTAGTAGGGGCAGATGTAATTTTTTACATCCGCGCCCTACGCGGTAGTACTGTGTCGCCTGGCTAGGTGCAGCAGCAGGAGCGGAGGTAGGGGCGGATGTAATTTTTTACATCTGCACCCTTCACGGTAGTACCGCACCCCTGGTTCGTGGTAGTACCGTGTCGGATATTCGCATCGATAATATCTCTGCGGAGGTAGTCACAGATGTAATTTTTTACATATGTGCCTACCGTGCCTGGACTGTGGCTGCCCTGCGATAGTACCGCATAGGGTCACGATAGTACCGTGCATGCGGTTCTACCGCACCCTGTCTGTGCTCTTCTGTTCAGGTCCAGGCTCTACCGCGCCCACGGTAGTACCACAGTCCGTCGCGGTAGTACGCCAGGCCCGTGCGGTAGTACTGCTCCTGTGATGCGGTAGTACCGCGGGTCGCGGGCTGAGTGGTGGGTAATGGTTGGAATTGTTCCCCCACTATATAAGGGGGTCTTCTTCTCCAAGAAGACCCACCTCTTCCATCCCTAAGCTCCATTGTTGCTCCAAGCTCCATTTTCACCCGATCTCTCTCCCTAGCCAATCAAACTTGTTGATTTGCTCGGGATTGGTTGAGAAGGCTTCGATCTACACTTCCACCAAGAGAAATTTGATTCCCCCCACTAATCCCTAGAGGATCTTGTTACTCTTGGGTGTTTGAGCACCCTAGACGGTTGAGATCACCTCGGAGCCATAGTCCATTGTGGTGAAGCTTCATGGTGTCGTTGGGAGCCTCCAATTAAGTTGTGGAGATTGCCCCAACCTTGTTTGTAAAGGTTCGGTCGCCGCCTTCAAGGGCACCAATAGTGGAGTCATGGCATCTCGCATTGTGTGAGAGCGTGAGGAGAATACGGTGGCCCTAGTGGCTTCTTGGGGAGCATTGTGCCTCCACACCGCTCTAACGGAGACGTGCTTCCCCTCAAAAGGAAGGAACTTCGGTAACACATCCTCGTCTCCACCGGCTCCACTCTTGGTTATCTCGCGCCTTTACTTTTGCAAGCTTACTTGTGTTGTATCCCTTGCTTGCTTGTGTGCTTGTTGTTGTTGCATCATATAGGTTGTTCACCTAGTTGCATATCTAGACAACCTACTTTGATGCAAAGTTTAATTTGGTAAAGAAAAGCTAAAAATTGTTAGTT
>NC_041393.1:135365098-135384017 GCF_002162155.2 Triticum dicoccoides | reverse complement strand
CGATCCTTTCACCGAGGAAACAATCTCAAGTTCATAGCATCAATTCTATTGGAAAAATTCCAACTATCATTATTGGAGGTTTTGAATTTCCTCTTCCTACTGTCAAGAAAAAGTATGATATTCTTATTGTTGGGGATATGCATATCCCCGTTGAGGTAACTTAGTGTTATTCAAAATTTCTCCAGTTCCGTGTTATTCGGAATGAGTTTGTTAACAAGACTTGATCAACCTTGTTAGTGGATTCATTTTGATGATCATGAGATGGATGAAACTAGAAGGCACAACCTTATGTACCCTCTTTTTACTTTCTGTTATTTAAAATAAATAAAGTAAAAATAGTATTATCTATCCGTTTTTTGATTTATCCATGCAATAAAAAATATCCCAAAATAAAAGTGCTCCAAATGCCCTGTAAATTTAGTATGATTTTTTTATGGAATATTTGAGGATTTTAGGCACTAAAATCACTTCAGGAGGGCAAGCACCAGGCCACGAGGGTGGAGGGCGCGCCCACACCCCTGGGCGCGCCCCCTGTCTCGTGGGCCCTTGGTGGCCCCCCTCCACTTATGCCAGCACCCACACACTCCATCTTCTTCCCCTAAAAATCCCCATCCAGCTCAAGCATGAGTTCTAGCTCATTTTGCTGCAATTTTTGATCTCCTTGCTCAAAGCTCCATTCACAAAACTGCTTTGCGAGATTGTTGCTTGGTATGTGACTCCTCCATTGTTCCAATTAGTTTTTGTTCTAGTGCTATATTCATTGCAAATTTTGTTGCTTAGGTGACCATGTTCTTGAGCTTGCATGTTAAATTTATGAGGTCCCAAGTAATTCTAATGCATGATATAGGCTCTAGGCACTTGTAGGAGTAGTTGCTATCAATCTTGTTTAGTTTTGTTCACTTTTATTTTGAAGTTACTAAAATTTCAGAAAATGTTAAGGAGATTTTTGAGGGCTCTTCTAGGCAAGGCTCCCAGGAAAAACAAGCTAAAGAGAAGGAAAAGGCCAAATATAATATTCCTCGCATAGCGGAAGTACGGCCGTGTGAATGGCCCTGTGACAATTTCTTGAGAGAAGCTGGAATTTATGAAGACTTTTATTCTTTGATCGAGAATGCAGGCCTCACCGACTTCCTCCACGACCAGATCGATCAGTATCTCTTACTCACCAAAACTTACGTGCAAAACTTTTATTATTATCCTAAGAAGTCACCACCTTCAGTATCATTTCATTTATATGATGAATTCAGGGAAATATCTTCACATAATTTTTGCGCGGTATGTAGGATACCCTTTGAGGGAAAATTAGAGGAACCGCATCGTAGAGATGTGGATGGCTTTGTTAACACTATCACTGTAGGGGATGCAAAGAAGGGTTCCGATGCGAGAATCTGTAGCATACACTTTCCTGTTTTACGCTACTTTGCCATATTTGCTAGCAGATTCTTAATTGGTCATGGAAATAGTGGAAACTTCAATGTTTCTGATATTATTATTCTTCACCATGCCTTGTTTGGAGATAATAGTTTTATTATGGGTGCCGTCATTGCTAAACGGCTAAGCCTTAATCGTACAAAAGGCCCCATATTTGGAGGTATCTATGCTGCACATCTTGCTAGACATTTTGAGATACCTATCAGGCACCATGAGAAAGAGGAGACAAAATTGCCTCCTTACATTTTAGATTACAAGAGCATGGTAGCACATGAGTTCATTGTTGACAAAGAAGATAAGATGCTCTTGTATAACCTGAGATTTAATAAGAAATACAATGAGACTATTATTTTGCCTGTGCCTCTGTTGTTTGATTTGATTGCAGATAATTTTCTTGTCATGCCAGAAGCGGTGTACGCTCATCGAAGCCAAGCATCCACTCCAGAACCTGAGCCTGAGCCGGAACCTGCACTGGACCCTTATCGTGCATCATCCTACCAGTGGGACCCGGAGATGGCTAACCAGTGGTATCCTGATTACACCTCCCAGTACACCGGAGAGAGTAGCCGCGGTCCTTGGCAGTAGACCAACTTAGGCCAAAAGCCTAAGCTTGGGGGAGTACGTATTTCTCACCGACTTTGCATTCATGTTCACACACTATTCTAGTTGTTGGTGCTCATATTCTTTCATTGTATTATCCATGCTAGTTTAATATTCTTTTTCTTGCTTTCTTCTTGTGTGTTTGATAAACCTTAAGAAAAAACAAAAAAATTAGTTAGTTTAATTTCCATGCTTGTAGTAGTAATTAAAATGAAAACCCAAAAAGATTTCTCGTTCTTCTTCTTACTTGTTGGGAGCTTTCCCGTGTAAATAGTTTTATTTTCTTTCCTTTCCTTTGGGGGTCGAGAGTAGAAGACCATATTGAAAATGTTTAGTGGCTCTCATATGCATGATTGATTATTTAACTTAGAGCCCATATTGCTTTGTCTTCTCTCTTGAGTTGAATGCTTGCAGATTCCAGCTTAGTCCAATGCACGTGCACTATTATTATTATACACATCGTTCGGTCGTGCAAGTGAAAGGCAATAATGACGATATATGATGGACTAATTGAGATGAGAAAAGCTAGTATGAACTCGACCTCTCTTGTTTTTGTAAATATGATGAGTCCATCATTCCTGATTCAGCTTATTATGAAGTAAACATATTTGCAATGACATTTAGAGATTATAGTTGCTTGTGTCATGCTTGATTAGCTATGAGTTATAATGGTTTACCTTGCATGCCAACATGCTATTAGAATGATTATGATGTGGTATGATGAGAGGGTATCCTCCTTTGAATGAATTGAGTGACTCGACTTGGCACATGTTCACGCATGTAGTTGAAACAAATCAACATAGCCTTCATGATATTTATGTTCATGGTAGATTATATCCTACTCATGCTTGTACTCGGTGTGAACTAATTTTAATGCATGTTTATGACTGTTGTCGCTCTCTCAGTTTGTCGCTTCCCAGTCTTTTGCTAAGCCTTCACTTGTACTAAGCGGAATACTGCTTGTGCATCCAAACTCCATAAACCCCAAAAGTTATTCCAATGAGTCCACCATACCTTCCTATATGCGGTATTTACCTGCCGTTCCAAGTAAATTTGTATGTGCCAAACTCCAAACCTTCAAATGAAATTTTGTTTTGTATGCTCGAGCAGCTCATGTTTCAACTAGGGCTGCCTATACATTCCATGCTAGGTGGGTTATTCTCAAGAGGAGTGGACTCCGCTCCTCATTCACGAGAAAGGGCCGGTAACCGGGATGCCTAGTCCCATGATCCAAAAAGATCAAAGCAAATCAATATAATTAAACAAAACTCCCCCAGGGTTGTTGTTAGTTGGAGGAACTCGTTGTTTCGAGCAAGCCATGGATTGATGCTTGTTGGTGGTGGGGGAGTATAAACTTTTACCATTCTATGTGGGAACTGCCTATAATGCATGTAGTATGGAAGATACAGCCATCTCATAGTTGTTGCGTTGACAGTGAAAGTATGCCGCTCAAAATGTTATTCAATCTCTATTTTAAAATCGAGCTCTGGCACATCTACAAATCCTTGCTTCCCTCTGCGAAGGGCCTATCTATTTACTTTTATGTTGAGTCGTCATCCCTCTTATTAAAAAGCACCCGCTGGAGAGCACACTGTCATTTGCATTCATTACTATTGGTTTATATTGGGTATGACTTGACTGGATCTCTTTTACCATAAATTACAATGTCTAGTCAGTCTTTGATCTTTAAAGGTGCTCTGCATTTATGTTTTGCGGTCTCAGAAAGGGCTAGCGAGATACCATTTTGCTATATCATGTTATGATTGTTTTGAGAAAGTGTTGTCATCCGAGTTTTATTATTATTGCTTGCTAGCTGATTATGCCATTGATATGAGTAATTGTGAGACCTAAGTGTTATTGTGAGTATGGTTAGTTCATAATACCTGCTGAAAACCTGAATGCCGGCTTTACATGTTTACAACAACAAGAGCAAATAGAGCTTGTAAAAGTTTTTTCTTTATCACTTTCAGTTTATCAACTGAATTGCTTGAGGACAAGCAAAGGTTTAAGCTTGGGGGAGTTGATACGTCTCCAACGTATCTACTTTTCCAAACACTTTTGCCCTTGTTTTGGACTCTAACTTGCATGATTTGAATGAAACAAACCCGGACTGACGCTGTTTTCAGCAGAACTGCCATGATATTGTTTAATGTGCAGAAAACAAAAGTTCTCGGAATGACCTGAAAATCCATGGAGATAAGTATTGGAAAATATAAAAAATACTGGCGAAAGAATCAAGACCAGGGGGCCCATACCCTGTCCACGAGGGTGGGGGGCGCGCCCTTCCCCCCTAGGCGCGCCCCCTGTCTCGTGGGGCCCCTGACGCTCCACCGGCCTCAACTCCAACTCCATATATTCCATTTCACGAAGAAAAAAATCAGAGAGAAAGTTTCATCGCGTTTTACGAAATGGAGCTGCCGCCAAGCCCTAATCTCTCTCGGGAGGGCTGATCTGGAGTCCGTTCGGGGCTCCGGAGAGGGGGATTCGTCGCCATCGTCATCATCAACCATCCTCCATCACCAATTTCATGATGCTCACCGCCGTGCGTGAGTAATTCCATCATAGGCTTGCTGGACGGTGATGGGTTGGATGAGATTTACCATGTAATCAAGTTAGTTTTGTTAGGGTTTGATCCCTAGTATCCACTGTGTTCTGAGATTGATGTTGCTATGACTTTGCTATGCTTAATGCTTGTCACTAGGGCCTGAGTGCCATGATTTCAGATCTGAACCTATTATGTTTTCATGAATATATGTGAGTTCTTGATCCTATTTTGGAAATCTATAGTCACCTATTATGTGTTATGATCTGACAACCCCGAAGTGACAATAATCGGGATACTTCTCGGTGATGGCCATAGTTTGAGGAGTTCATGTATTCACTATGTGCTAATGCTTTATTCCGGTTCTCTATTAAAAGGAGGCCTTAATATCCCTTAGTTTCCATTGGGACCCCGCTGCCATGGGAGGGTAGGACAAAAGATGTCATGCAAGTTCTTTTCCATAAGCATGTATGACTATATATGGAATACATGCTTACATTACATTGATGAACTGGAGCTAGTTCTGTGTCACCCTATGTTATAGCTATTACATGAGGAATCGCATCTGACATAATCATCCATCACTGATCCAATGCCTACGAGCTTTTCACATATTGTGCTTTGCTTATTTACTTTTTCGTTGCTACTGTTACAACTACTACATAACTATTATCTTTACTTTTGCCACTGTTACCTTTATTATCATACTACTTTGCTACTAAATACTTTGCTGCAGATACTAAGTTATCCAGGTGTGGTTGAATTGACAATTAAACCGCTAATACTTAAGAATATTCTTTGGCTCCCCTTGTGTCGAATCAATAAATTTGGGTTGAATACTCTACCCTCGATAGTTGTTGCGATCCCCTACACTTGTGGGTTATCACATGTACATGGTGGACACTCCGGATAAAAAGGACGACGAGGATAATCCGAGCCCCGATGAGGACAAATCCGTCGAAAAACCACCAAAGCACCGACGTCAGCGGCTCCGCTCACGATCGCATCGGGCGAATGATAGTAATACCGGAACTAGAGACAATGAGACTCTGGATGATGCCGAAGATCCCAAATACCCCGTCGAGACCACATCCGAACAGGATGAAAGGGAAGAGGGTCAGTATAGTCCCGAACACGCTGATCACAAAGATTCAGAAGACAGCAACTATATGCCAGAATCCAAAGAGGAAGTTAGCCTTGTTGACGAAGATTTTATCGTCCCAGAGGAACCCCTCGAAGAAGAACACTTCAAGCGACAACTCATCACCATAGCGTGGAGCCTGAAAAAGAAACAACATCAGCTCAAAGCTGAACAGGATACGCTCAATGAAAGGTGGACTAAGGTCCAGGCCGCTGAGGAATACGGCCATGAGCGACCTGCCAAAAGTTACCCCAAGCGCAAGTTGCTACCACAATTCGATGACAAAGCCCTTGAGCCAATACTGTCAAAATACAATCGGGCAGATCAACCAGACCGACCACCATGTGGACGGGATAAAGCGGCATATCAAGCCGAACACCAACCCGCACCCCTCGCCGAAAAGGCAGGGAGACAGCAGCCGCAGGATACGCATATGACTTGCAATGGGACCTAGCCAATAAAGCTGGCCAGACTAGATCAATCTACGATCAAGAAGCCGTGCCCCGCGTGAGACAACGGCTATGAAGCCCGGTGTGACGACCATTACTATACTCGGGATCAGAACCGAACTCAGATGTCAGCCGACCTCCACCGCGATATTGCACGATATAGAGGGGCCGCACACCCTTTATGCTTCACCAATGAGGTAATGCAGCACCCATTTCCGGAAGGGTTTAAACCAGTAAACATCGAACAGTACGATGGAACGACGGATTCGGCCGTCTGGATTGAGGATTTTCTTCTCCACATCCACATGGCTCGACGCCCTCCATGCCATCAAATATCTTCCTCTAAAGCTGAAAGGACCAACACGGCACTGGCTGAATAGCCTCCTAGAAAACTCCATTGGAACCTGGGAAGATTTGGAAGACGCTTTTCGGGCCAACTTTCAGGGCACTTATGTCCGGCCACCGGATGCTGACGACTTGAGTCACATAATCCAGCAACCAGGCGAATCGGCTAGCAAGCTTTGGAATCGGTTCCTAATCAAAAAGAACCAGATCGTGGACTATCCGTACGACGAAGTCTTAGAAGCCTTCAAACATAGCGTCTGAGATGTATGGATCGCCCGACACCTCGGGCAGGAAAAGCCGAAGACTATGGCAACCTTAACTGCACTAATGACCCGCTTCTGTGCGGGTGAGTATAGTTGGTTGGATCATAGAAGCAACAGCTCGGGCGACCCTGGCACTTCCGAGGCCAGGGATGGCAATGGTAAACCTTGTCGCAATAAAAATAAATGTTGGAACAATGACGATGCAGACGATACGGCAGTCAATGCCAGATTCAGCGGCCCTAAATCCGGTCATCGGAAGAAACATTTCAAAGGCAACAGGGACGGTCCATCCAGCTTGGATAAAATCCTTGAGAGGCCTTGCCAGATTCATGGCACACCCGATAAGCCTGCCAACCATACCAACATGAATTGTTGGGTTTTCAAACAGGTCGGTAAGATAAATACCAAACACAAGGGAAAAGGACCTCCAAGTGAAGACGACAATGAGCCCCGCCAGCCGAACACCGGGGGTCACAAACAGCTTCCCCCCAAGGTAAAAATAGTGAACATGATATATGTCACTCACATCCCCAAAAGGGAGCGCAAGCGCGCACTAAGGGACGTCTACGCTGTAGAGCATGTCGCACCCAAGTTCAACCCATGGTCAGCCTGTCCGATCACTTTTGATCGCGGGGATCACCCAACCAGTATCCGCCACAAGGGTTCGGATGCCCTGGTACTTGATCCAATTATTGACGGTACCACCTCACTCGAGTCCTTATGGACGGGGCAGCAGTCTCAACTTGATCGATCAAGACACTGTCCGAAAGATGGGCATCAACCCATCAAGAATTAAGCCTAGTAACACTACCTTTAAAGGTGTGATACCGGGCGTGGAGGCCCGTTGCACGGGCTCACTAACACTGGAGGTAGTATTCGGTTCCCCAGACAACTTTCGCAGTGAAGAGTTAATCTTCCACATCGTCCCTTTTCGCAGTGGCTATCACGCACTGCTCGGACGAACTGCTTTCGCCCGCTTTAATGTAGTCCCACACTACACCTACTTGAAGTTGAAGATGCCTGGACCTCAGGGCGTTATTACAGTCAATGGAAACATGGAGCGCTCCCTCCGTACCGAAGAGCACACCGCGGCCCTCGCAGCCGAGGTGTATGGCGGCTTTATCAAGCCGAACAGTTCATCAGCCAATAAAGCCAATGATGTATCTAAATGAGTCTGGTCCATGCATAATTGTGATAAATCAACAGATCCAGACCTTGATTAGCAGTTCGGCCTCCGCCGATCGCCCCATCAGGCTGCAGTTTATGTACCACGCGTACATAACTACGCACTAAAAATACCCTGGGCGGCGCCGGAGGCACACTGTAGAAAAGGTCCATGGTACGGCTTGACCCCATCTAGACCGCATATACCTTTTTTTCTCACTTCAGGTTCATTAAGAGCCCTACTTGCTATATGGTTGTTTCAGGAGATCCGTTTAAGGTTAGCGTTTCCCAACCATCAAATACTCCTATCAAAGGACTTATTACTAAGGAGAAATGGCGCAGACGTGTGACAGGGCATCACTAGAGTTTTTGAACTATTATTTTTAGGCCCTGTGTTAGGCTTTCCCTAATATTGAATGGCATTGTCTGTCGAAACAGGCCTCGACGTATCAATATGGATATAAAGGAAGCAGATGATCATCATCTTCTTGGTTGGATTTTTGTATTATCTTGTCATCTGTGTTCCCCCCTTACGTTCGACTGACATACGTGGCTCGACACGGCCTTCATACCAGGGGTTGTATTCGGCCCCACAAACTCTTAAGCCCGAACGCCTATATGGAACTCTTTGGCGTCCTAGATATTGCATTATATGCATCGGCTCCGAATCATGTCTTTGGTCTATAGTTGGGTTGCCCGGCACCTGTGTTTACCAACTTACGTTCCACAAGTTCGGCTAAGGTAGTAAAGGAAGAACTACTACGATTGTATTTCTGGTTCGTCCGGTTAAGTACCTCAGTAGAGAAGGCCGAAAACTGACTGCCATGATATGCAAGAGTGGGTCAGCAATCCGGTGACTTGGTGTTATACTACAAATCGTTCGCGATTTATGCCATGTTATACGAGGGGCTGAGCTTCGACCAGCCGCGTTGCAAAGGCGCCACACTCCGGACTGCCATTCACACAACGAGGGGCTAGTACTTAGAGCCACCAATGGACTCTTATGGCTAAGTGAAAGTACTAAAGCCGCATAGCCTGATTGCCTAGCTCACCTTGCAAGATGCCTCCTACATTGGACCAAGACGTTGGATAAAGTGTGATCATGCGTTCCTGAACACCCCTGTAATATTTGCGTGGGGGAAGAAGCCGACGACTGGTAAACTTTCAGACTTATAAATGGCCAAACAGGAGGATAAACTAATCATAAAGTGCAAGCATAACTATTTTACACCATAGGTTCAGTACATGACTCTTACAAACCGGACTATACTAATCAAATATGATGTCCTTTGAGCATTGGCCCTCTACAACGCGAGCTCCCTCGAGGACCTCACCGAAGTACTTCTTCGGTCGTCGGTGATCCTTGCCTTCAGATGGCCTTGCGGTGGCAATCTCGGTGGCCTTCATCTTCGCCCATTGTACCTTGACTCGGGCGAAGGCCACCGGGCACCTTCTATGCAGGCCGACCACTTGATGGCGTCAACCCGAGGACATGCCTCGACTAGCCGCTTCACAAGTCCGAAGTAGCTGCTGGGTATGGGCTCGGCTGGCCAAAATGGACTATTATGTCCCTCATGGCTAGTCCGGCCACCCTGTCTAGCACCGTCAACTCCTTCAGCTGATCACTGAGGGGCGCCGAATACTCTAGTGCAAGGTATTGCGACCAGAATAGCGTCTCCGTCGAGCTCCCCTCTTCGGCATGGAAGAACTCGGCTGCGTCAACAATGCTCCTCGGCAGATCCGCAAATGCGCCTGGAGAACTCCAAACCCGGGTCAGCAAAATATATCTCTTCCTTGTAAATTTACTCTGCATGAAAAAAGCCTTACCAGCCGATATTTGCCTCGCCTTTTGGATCTCCTGGCGAGCGCCCTGGGCCTCATCCTGGGCTTATTCCACACTTTCTAGCGCTTTGGTTAGCTCGGAGGCTTGTTTCGAACTCTTCTGCTCCAAGGACTCGCACTTGGCGATGGCGTCCTTGATCTCCTGTTCGACCTCCCCCACCCACGCCTCATATCTCTGGCGGGTGGTTTGCTCGACCTCTAACTCCTTGGTCGCTTTGTCAGCGGCCGCCTTGCTCACCTCCGCCTCCTTCTTGGCTTGGACGAGGGCGCTCTTGAGGGACTCGACCTCCGCTGCGCCAACTGTGAGTATACTCATAACATTTAGCCAGTTTAAAAGAGTAACACACATATCACTTTCAGGGCATGTAGTAGTGCCGCATACCTTGGGTTTCATTAAACCGCTTGTTGATTCGATCGAGTTCCTCATCGGATAGCCAAAGCTTCCTATTGAGCTTGGCAACCTCCGCGACCTGGGCAGTAACCGCCAGCATAGAAGCATGTCCAACAACATAGTACGATACATTGTCAATTCGTTTTTGATCGTCTATCTGGATTGTTCTAATCCGGACAGTGTCTCAGGGGCTACTGTCTATAAATGGGTTCAGCCTTATATGTATATATATATATATATATATATATATATATATATATATATATATATATATATATATATATATGTGAACAAACTTGTAAAAAGTATTACATCGCATACCTCAAAGCCTGTCAGTAGGCTGTTGAAGGCTTCGGTCAGTCCGCTCTTCACGGACCAAACCTTTTCCATAACCGCACCCATCAGGGTGCGGTGCTCCTCCATGATGGACGCACGTTGTAGTGCTTCCCGCAGAGTGTTAGCGGCCTCCGGATTGATAGAGGCCACCGATGGAGCTGCCGCTCCTCCCCCCTCTTCCAGAGGGGAGTGTTGGTCCGAACCCGGAGTCGTACTAGTCTCCAGGGTGGTGTTCGGTGAGGGTCCGGACTGTTGAGGACCCACACCCTCGGTGGTCATGGGGGTCGTCGTGCCCCGCTCTACATCGTCCGAGGTGTTGTCCTCGGGCGCCTTCTGGACAGCCTCGTCCGCTCCTCCTTAGCCAGGAGATGCCCTTTGGGACGACACCTCGGTGTCCTCCTTGGCAGTGGGGGAGAAGGCGCACGATGGTCCGTCACTCTCTGCCTCTCCAGGTGCCAGAGAGTTCCCCTCCGAAGAGGAGGGAATCGAGATCTCGCGTGGACAACTAAAAAGCAGAGAAAAGATTTGATATGACAGAAGCAGATTAAGCGATAACTGAACAAGTTTTCGATACTTAAGTTTCGGCCAGGGGCTTCTCCCTTTGGATCCTCTTCGGGTTGTGTTCGGACTCTGAGTCCGAACTATCCGAGAGGTTCACCCTCCCCTTGTTCGGCGTCGCTCCCTCCAGGTTCTCGGAGGCTGTCCTCTTCCCCGTCCTCATCTTGAGTGGGGAGTCGCTCTCCACTTCCTCCTCCTCCTCCTCTTCGTCCTCGTCTTCCTCGTGAGAGGAGACGGCCTCGGTCTCTCCGGACGCTGTGTCTGAAGGACCCTTGCGGTGGGCCCCGTCCTTGGGCCCCTTGCCCTTCTTCTTGATCTTTTTCTCTGGCGCCTGATAAGGCACCAAAACCAGCATCTCCTCTAGCTGAGGAGTGACTGGGTCTTCGGGCAACGGAATGATGAGTTTTGTGTTGACGTCCGCTCCGACTTCTTGGTCCAGCCCTGTAAAAAGGTGGAATGATGAGTTTTATGTTGAATTGATACATAAACTAGACATGTCTTCAGAAAGTTAAACAGTTACCGGAGTGGCCGGGTTCTTGGCGTTGAGGCTGATGTCTTCGGTCTCCATGGGCCAGCTCTTCTACGCCTTGAAGAGCAGCTTCCACATTCCCTCGTGCATTGTGCCGAGGAAATGCTGCAGAGTCCGCAGCTCCTCCGGATTGAACTCCCACATGGGGGAAGCCCGGCGCTGGCAGGGGAGGATGGGGTGGAAGAGCATGATTTGCACCACGTTGGTTAGACCAACATTTTTGCTCAGCACGTTGGTGATACGCATTTGCAGCGTTTGCACCTCCATCTGAGACCCCCAGTTGTGGCCCTTCGCAGTCCAGGAGATGAGCCTCATGGGGGTCCAGATCTAAATTTCGAAATTGCCACCCACTTAGTGCGGCGCGGCTCGGTGATATAAAACCACTCTTGTTGCTAGATCTTGACGGTCTCCATGAAGGCCCCCTTAGGCCACGTGGCGTTGGGCTGCTTGCTGATCATAGCCCCGCCGCAGTCCGCGGGCTGCCCATCGACCACCTTCAGCTTCACATTGAAGACCTTGAGCCACAGGCCGAAGTGTGGGTGGATGCGGCGGAGAGCCTCACACACGATGATGAATGCCGAGATGTGGAGGAAGGAATTCGGGGCTAGATCATGGAAATCTAGCCCGTAGTAGAACATAAGTCCATGGACGAATGGGTGAAGTGGAAAACCTAACCCTCTAAGGAAATGAGGAAGGAAGACGACCCGTTCGCCAGGCTCCGGAGTGGGAATGATTTGACCCTTGGGGGGGAGCCTGTGTGCGATGTTGGCGGCGAGGTATCCTACACTTCGAAGATCCTTTATCTCCTTCTCCATAACGGAGGAGGCCTCCCACTTGCCTTTGGAACTGAATCCGGCCATGGTCGGAGGAGGTGGTGGTGGTGGCGCAAAAGACAGAAGCTTTTCGGGCGCTGAGTGATGGAGTCATGTACCTAGGGTAGGGTCACAGACCTGATCTAAGTACCCTGCCCGAGGACACCCTTAGAAGAAATCACCTTCCAGTCGACCTACGAGGGACTCACTCGACTGACTTGAAGGACTCGACCACGAAGACTCACTCGACCACCAGAAGGTCAAGAGGCACTCTGCACTGCAACGGTCTGTAATTAAGTAGACTTTATGATAGTAAAGACACTTTATGTGGGGCGTTACCAGTAACGCCCCGGACTTAATGTACCTTAAACCCTTCATTAGTGGGTTGGCTGGGGTCCTGGCGCACTCTATATAAGCCACCCCCCTCCACAGGCAGAAGGGTTCGGCACCCTGTAATCCATATACACATAATCCACTCGACCGCCTCCGGGCTCCGAGACGTAGGGCTTTTACTTCCTCCGAGAAGGGCCTGAACTCGTACATCTCTTGTGTTTACAACCTCTCCATAGCTAGGACCTTGCCTCTCCATACCTACCCCCCACTCTACTGTCAGACTTAGATCCGCGACAGTTGGCGCCCACCGTGGGGCGGGTGTTTTAGCGATTTTGTGGAGAAGTTGCGATTCTTCCGAGTACTTTCATCATGGTAGCTGCTGGAGTTTTGGTCGAGGGTCGAGAGATTCGTCTCGGTGCTCTCACCTTCATCGCCGAGGACTCCGCCTGGCTCCAGGAGGCTCCACTCGACGTCGATGCGCTCCCCGTCCGCGGTGCAACGCATTTTCGCGCATGTGTCCGCGGCGTTCTGCTGCGGCAACCGTCGACACCATATCGGTCGACTCCCCTATCGACCACCCTCCCGGTCTCCCGCCAGCGCAAGCGCTCGGGTCGGTCGAGGCTTCAGCGGTGGGTGAGACATGCAGTGGCTCGCCAGACGGCCACCACCCAAGTTGCGGCAATTGAGCCCGACGAATCTCTCTACGGCCTGTTCGATCTGTCGACTGGCTCCGTAGAGACTGCATCCGAATGCAATAGCAGTGATCCAGTGGCGGAAATCTTGATGGTCGACGGGCCTCGCAGCCCCCCTGGCTTCGCCCGTGATGGTGGGGCAGGCGACGGAGGCGACCCCGCACGAGACCACGAAGAGTACCAGCCCGAGCCACTCGACTCTCTGCAAAGAGAGGAACTTCGCCGCAGGAACATGGATGCTCTGCATACTCCCATCGCAGGAGAAACCCCCGAGGCTCGCGCCTTGGAGGAGGCACGTTTGGCCAATTTGGCCGAACGCGCTCTCCTGGAGAATCTTCAGCGAGCACTCGACGAGCGCGCGCGGCAACGAGTTCCCGACGCCAGTCGATGTCAACTCTTCCCGCCGACTCAGGTATATCGAACCCCAATCCAGAATTTAGCAGCTGCGACCCGTATTGCAGAGTCCATCCAGCCCTCTCAGTCGGAAGCTGGCAGAGGCTTGATGCAGATCAGGGATCTGCTCCGGGCAGCAGGAGATCAGAATTCAGCCGTGTCGCAGTCGCGCAACAGAATTCACAGTCGATCCATCGCTGCGAATACGATTCAGTCGGCTCACAGTCCCAGATCGCCTCCGCGGCGTGAGGGGCGTGAGAATCGGCGAGACCAATATGGAGACCGACACGACCGAGATGATAGGCGTCGAGTGCCCACTTCCCCTCCGAGGGGTGGGTCTTACGCTCCTCGGCAGCAAGATGACAGACGTCAGCTCACAGCGGGGCGAAGAGTTCCAGTCGACCCCAGAGAACCAGGCTTCGACGCGCGATCCATTATCGTGCAAGGCTTGGTCGACCAGAACAGAGCCCATCGAGGTGGACTCGACAGAGATGCGCCCACGAGCAGTCGAGTGCATGTTTCTGGTCCGGAATGTTTCAGCAGAGCTATCAGAGCCGCAGTGATTCCTCCCAATTTCAGGTTGGCAACAGGAGTCAGCAAGTTCACCGGTGAGTCTAAGCCTGAAACTTGGCTTGAGGACTACCGAGTGGCGGTCCAGATTGGTGGTGGGAATGACGAGGTGGCCATGAAGCATTTGCCCCTCATGTTGGAAGGTTCTGCCAGAGCGTGGTTGAATCAGTTACCTCCTAGCAGTATTTACACTTGGGAAGATCTGTCCCGAGTGTTTGTCAGAACGTTTGAAGGAACTTGCAAGCGACCGGCTGGATTGACGGAGCTGCAAGTCTGCGTGCAGAAGACCAATGAGACCCTCAAGGAGTATATTCAGAGATGGATCACTTTGCACCATACTGTGGAGAATGTGTCTGATCATCAGGCAGTCTGCGCCTTCAAGGATGGTGTCAAGAACAGAGAATTGAGTTTGAAATTTGGTCGAACCGGAGACATGACCTTGAGTCGGATGATGGAAATTGCTACCAAGTACGCCAACGGTGAAGAAGAAGACCGACTCCGAAGCGGCAAGCACAAGCCGAGCCAGTCGGAGAAGGGAAACACCAGGCGGAAACAGAAGCGGAAGGCTGAACCGGCAGCTCCTGGAGAGGCTCTGGCCGTGGCTCATGGAAAGTTTAAAGGGAAACCAAAAGGATCCTGGAACCCTAAGAAGGTAAAGGATAAAGAAGGGAACGACGTGATGGATATGCCGTGTCATATCCACACGAAGAAAGACGAAGAGGGGAATATCATTTACCCAAAGCATACCACTCGCCAATGTCGACTCCTGATCCAGCAGTTTCAAGGAAAACAGTCTAAAGACAAGGAAAAGGAGTCAGACAAGGCCGAAGACAAGGAGGACAGTGAGGAAGGATATCCGCATGTCAACTCCACTCTGATGATCTTTGCAGATGTGGAAAGCAAGAGTCGATTGAAAGTCATTAACCGCGAGGTGAACATGGTTACCCCAGCAAAAGCAAATTATCTGAGATGGTCCCAAACACCCATCACATTCGACCAATCTGATCACCCGACTCATATTGCCACCCCTGGGAGGCAAGCTCTGGTGGTCGATCCAGTTGTCGAAGGCACTCGACTGACAAAAGTGCTGATGGACGGTGGTAGCGGGCTGAATTTGTTGTATGCAGACACACTGAAAGGAATGGGCATTCCGATGTCCCGACTGAGCACCAGTAACATGAGCTTTCATGGAGTTATACCAGGGAAGAAAGCCGAGTCACTCGGCCAAATAGCTCTGGACGTGGTGTTTGGTGATTCGAAACATTTTCGCAAAGAGAAGTTGACGTTTGAGGTCGTGGATTTTCAGAGTGCATATCATGCCATTTTGGGGAGACCAGCTTATGCACGGTTCATGGCTCGACCATGTTACGTGTACCTCAAATTGAAGATGCCCGGCCCCAAAGGAGTGATCACTGTCACCGGTGATCGAAAAAAGGCAGAAGAGTGCTTTCAGAAGGGCTCAAAGATTGCTGATTCCCAGGTGACAGTGGTCGAGTTTGAAGAATACAAGCAAAACGCAGATCCGAGTGATTTGCTGCGATCCAAGAAACCCGCCACAGAATCTGCATTTCAGTCATCCGGTGAGACGAAGCCTGTTCACATTCACCCGACCGACCCCGATGCAGCCCCGACCCACATCTCCACAACACTCGACCCAAAATAGGAAGAAGCGCTCATCCAGTTCCTCCGTGAGAACTGGGACATTTTTGCATGGAAGCCCGCTGACATGCCAGGTGTTCCCATGGGACTGGCTGAGCATCGCCTAAGAGTCGACTCATTAGCAAAACCAGTCAAAGAGCATCTTCGACGGTCCGCCGTCCAGAAGAGAAAAGCCATTGGTGAGGAAGTGGCTCGACTGTTGGCGGCAGGGTTTATCCGAGAGATATACCACTCTGAATGGCTCGCTAATGTTGTCATGGTTCCTAAGAAGGACAAATCGCTCTGAATGTGCATTGATTTCAAGCACATCAACCGGGCCTGCCCGAAAGATCATTTTCCTCTCCCTCGCATAGATCAAATTGTTGACTCGACCGCGGGATGCGAGAGATTGTCTTTTCTAGACGCCTACTCCGGGTACCACCAGATCCGTCTGTACGGACCCGACAAGGTAAAAACAGCTTTCATCACTCCATTCGGGTGCTTCTGCTATATCACCATGCCATTCGGCCTCAAGAATGCCGGAGCCACATTTATGCGAATGATTCAGAAGTGTCTACTCACTCAAATTAGTCGGAATGTGGAAGCATATATGGATGATATCGTCGTCAAGTCACGAAAAGGTTCCGACCTGCTCGCTGACCTCGCCGAAACATTTGCCAACCTCAGAAGGTATGATATCAAGCTCAATCCATCAAAGTGCACATTCGGAGTTCCTGGTGGCAAGTTACTCGGTTTTCTCGTTTCCGAGCGAGGGATCGACGCTAATCCAGAAAAGATCGGCACTATTCTCCGAATGAAACGCCCTGTGCGAGTGCACGATGTCCAGAAGCTTACTGGATGCTTGGCCGCATTAAGTCGATTCATCTCACGACTCGGTGAAAAGGCATTGCCTCTTTACCGACTGATGAAGAAGGCAGACAAGTTCGAGTGGACTCCAGAAGCTGATGCAGCGTTTGCCGAGCTAAAAGCTCTGCTCTCCACCCAGCCGGTGCTTGCTGCTCCAATCAGCAAAGAGCCTCTGTTGCTTTATATCGCAGCCACAGGACAAGTCGTCAGTACAGTGCTTACGGTCGAGCGGGAAGAAGAAGGAAAAGCTTTCAAAGAAGGGATGTCAGTTCTACTCGAATATGTCGCACAAGCCTGCATCAGCTCTGAAGACCATTCCACTCGTCTGGCCTTTCGCAGTATGGGGGTTGGACATGGTTGGTCCTTTGAGAACAGGTCGAAGTGGCTTCACGCACGTACTGGTGGCAGTCGACAAGTTCACCAAGTGGATTGAGGCTAAACCAATCAAGAACCTTGACGCCGGTACTGTTGTTAGCTTCATCAGGGAACTGATATTCAGATATGGAGTCCCGCACAGCATCATTACGGATAATGGGTCGAACTTTGACTCGGAGGAATTCAGGGATTTCTGCAACTCTCAAGGCACATGAGTCGACTATGCTTCAGTCGCCCATCCGCAGACTAATGGACAAGCAGAGCGAGCCAATGGCCTGATTCTCAAGGGATTGAAACCCCGACTGATGCGTGATCTCAAGCATGCAGCTGGAGCTTGGGTCGACGAACTTCCCTCGGTGCTTTGGGGACTGCGGACCACACCTAATCGGTCGACCGGAAGAACTCCATTCTTCTTGGTCTACGGAGCTGAAGCAGTCTTGCCGAGTGATCTTCTCCACAATGCTCCTCGAGTTGAGATCTACAACGAAGCAGAAGCTGAACAAGCGCGGCAGGACGCAGTCGACCTTTTAGAGGAAGAAAGGGACATGGCTCTGATCCGATTGACCATCTACCAACAAGATTTGCGTCGTTTCCACGCCAGAAATGTGAGGGTCGAGCCTTCCAGGAAGGAGATTTAGTTCTCCGAGTGGATCAGAAGAAACATCACAAGCTTGCTCCTTCTTGGGAAGGACCCTTCATCGTCACCAAAGTTCTCCACAACGGGGCGTACCGTCTTTACAACGTCGAACATAATATCGACGAGCCCCGAGCTTGGAACGCGGAACTACTCCGCCCATTTTACACTTAAGTTTATCACTCGGATGAGTTGCAATAAAGTACTCCTGTAGTTCATGGATTTCAAAATAATAGTGTCATAGTTCCTCCATAATTTTTGTCACTTTTTATTTTTTGTCCAATAAAAATTTCCCCTCAGTGGGTGACTTAGCCGCGAATCCGTTTCGCCTAAGTTTGTAAAAACCCTTACCGAGTGGTGAGCCAGACTCCCACTCGGAGGCTTAGCCGCGAATCCGTTTCGCCTAAGTTTGTAAAAATCCTTACCGAGTGGTGAGCCAGACTCCCACTCGGAGGCTTAGCTGCGAATCCGTTTCGCCTAAGATTAAATAAAATCCTACCGAGTGGTAAGCCAGACTTCCACTCGGGGGCTTAGCTGCAGTCCAAGTACTCGCCTAAGTTATAAAAATCCTACCGAGTGGTAAGCCAGACTTCCACTTGGAGGCTTAGCTGCAGTCCAAGGACTCGCCTAAGTTACCAAAATCCTACCGAGTGGTAAGCCAAACTTCCACTCGGAGGCTTAGCTGCAGTCCAAGTACTCGCCTAAGTTATAAAAATCCTACCGAGTGGTAAGCCAGACTTCCACTCGGAGGCTTAGCTGCAGTCCAAGTACTCGCCTAAGTTATAAAAATCCTACCGAGTGGTAAGCTAGACTTCCACTCGGAGGCTTAGCTGCAGTCCAAGTACTCGCCTAAGATATAAAAATCCTACCGAGTGAAGAGCAAACCTCTCACTCGGGGGCTTAGCTGTAGCCCAGTGCTCGCCTAAGATATTAAAAATCCTACCGAGTGAAGAGCACACCTCTCACTCGGGGGCTTAGCTGCAGCCCAGTGCTCGCCTAAGATATAAAAATCCT
>NC_041393.1:135352841-135364603 GCF_002162155.2 Triticum dicoccoides | reverse complement strand
GCTTAGTTGCAGCCCAGTGCTCGCCTAAGATATAAAAATCCTACCGAGTGAAGAGCAAACCTCTCACTCGGGGGCTTAGCTGCAGCCCAGTGCTCGCCTAAGATATAAAAATCCTACCGAGTGAAGGGCAAACCTCTCACTCGGGGGCTTAGCTGCAGCCCAGTGCTCGCCTAAGATATAAAAATCCTACCGAGTGAAGAGCAAACCTCTCACTCGGAGGCTTAGCTGCAGCCCAGTGCTCGCCTAAGTGGATTAAGGAATAAGTCGACTGCGGTGAGCGTCTTGCTTGAACCCGCAAAAGACATTTCAAGCCAAAAGCAATCATATTCAAACATCAAATTCAAGTTCGGAACGATACCTAAAGGAACCGAAAGTGCTCAGGCGCTGAGCCTGTTAAAGTTTATCGGTTACAACTCCACTCGGCATACCGAGGCAAATTTAAAGCGTCGAGCGTAAAAGAAGTTTTTTACCCCTCCCGTGGAGGGCTGGAAGGTGCAACAAACTCATCAAGATCAATTCCATCTGCGATCCGAGTGGCAGCAGCAATGAAAGTTTCCATAAAGGACCTGAAGTCGTGTTTCTTGGTGTTGGCCACCCGGAGGGCCGCCAACTTGTCTTCTCGCGCATCTTTGCAGTGGACTCGGGCCAGACACAGAGCAACATCTGCACCGCACCGAGCCGAGGACTTTTTCCACTCCTGCACTCGACCTGGGACCGTGTTCAAGCGAGCCACCAGCGACTCGAGGTCGTTCGGGAGTGTCTCCCCGGGCCAGAGCGTTGAGTCGATGCGAGATGTGGCGACCTTAAGCCTTGCAAGATAGTCCACGACAGCTGCAGCACGGGACTCCAGTCGGAAAACATTCATGGCAACTTCGTCGTTCACCGGAGAATTGACGGGGTCAAGGTTTGGTTCCAGCCGGCTAGTCTCTTCTTCAAAGTCTTGACAAAATTCTGCAAGGGCGATCACCGAGTCAAGGCAATGGTCGAATGGAAAAATCACAGTTGAAAATGATTGTTGAGCATAAAGGTTTACCTTCAAGCATAAGGAACAGCTTCTTGGCAAGACCATTCAGGAAAGCCTCCAGATCATTTTTCTTCCCAAGAGCAGCTTTCAGATTGGTATTTTCTTGTTCAAGCTTGGTGACTGAAGCTAACTTCTCGTCAGCAAGCTTGATCCTCTCAGCTAGTTCAAGGTCTTTTTTCTGTTGGGCCTCCTTCACCTTACCTGCAAGTTACAGCAAGATCAGATTTTGAAACAAATTAAGGGAAAAAGCAGTCGTCGAGGTCTCACCAAACATACCTTTGGTCTCCTCCTTTGCCTTCGTCAGATTCTCCTGAGCCAGCTTCAAATCCAGCTCGAGCTGAATGTGCTTGTTTTCCAGCTCAGTGTAGCGAGCCGCAAGGTCACAGGATCTCTGCGAATAATCAATTGACTAAATATCAAAGATAATTCACTTCCGAGTGGAACAGGAAAAATCATGCGTTTCTAAGACTACAGCCGAATACAAGCATTCGACCGTAGTCTCGGGGACTACACCCAGTGGGTGCACTCAGCGTGCCCCCACTAATCCTATTGAAGACAGAGTCGAGCAGTTGACCTCAAAAAAAAACAAGATGTATTCTTTAAGACTGTAATCGACTGCAAGCAGTCGACCACAGTCTCGGGGACTACACCCAGTGGGTGCACTCAGCGTGCCCCCACCGGTTTGCGAAATCCAGTCGCCATAGTCGAATGACGGAAAGACTGAACTTATAAAGCCTAAGGACGACTGCCAGCAGTCGACCTTAGCCTTGGGGACTACACCCAGTGGGTGCACTCAGCGTGCCCCCACCGGTTTGCGAAATCCATTCGCCATAGTCGAATGACGGAAAGACTGAACTTATAAAGTCTAAGGCCGACTGCCAGCAGTCGACCTTAGCCTTGGGGACTACACCCAGCGGGTGCACTCAGCGTGCCCCCGCTAACACGGAGTTTAAATCGACACACCCACTGGGTGTGCCATAGTCGAATGACGGAAAGACTGAACTTATAAAGCCTAAGGCCGACTGCCAGCAGTCGACCTTAGCCTTGGGGACTACACCCAGTGGGTGCACTCAGCGTGCCCCCACCAGTTTGCGAAATCCAGTCGCCATAGTCGAATGACGGAAAGACTGAACTTATAAAGCCTAAGGCCGACTGCCAGCAGTCGACCTTAGCCTTGGGGACTACACCCAGCGGGTGCACTCAGCGTTCCCCCGCTATCACAGAGTTTAAATCGACACACCCACTGGGTGATTACTATAAATTCTGGAAAGAAAACAAGCGGTGGTCGACTGACCTGAACATTGCTTTGAAGGGTGGAACTAGCGTCGTAAGCTGCCTGGCTCGCATCCCGGATGGTCTTCAACTGCTCCATCATGATCCCTGCCTGGCGTATCACCTCCTTCACGGCGCCAGCTTGGTCCTCTGGGACGTGGTGCATCGTGAAGAGGGAGGGCTGCAGAGCACTCGTCAGTGGATCTGCGAAGGACACAGTGTGTCGAGTGGTGTTCTCCTCCTCCGCGACCAGAGTCTCAGGCACCGTCACATCCTAGGACACCCTGCCGGCAGACGCTTTCCTACTCCTTCTGGGCTTCAGTGGTTCCTCATCTTCATCATCATCAGGGAGAGTGATAACAACATTGGATGGAGCTACAGAAAAGAATCAGAATTAGAGATCATGAGTCAGTCGACTAGAAACGGTGTTAAGAGTATAGTACCAGGTTTTGAGGTTGCTGCGTCCTCCATCTCATGGTCGTCAGCCCGGGCTGAGGTCTCAGAAGTAGCAGCACTGCAACTCCAAAGAATCAGTCGACTAACTCCAGCGCCAACCAGAGATAATGTTCGCACAAAACAAGAAGACTCAAGCAGCATGATTACCCTGATATGGTGGGGATGGACACCTTCATCTTCGGCAGGAGCTTGGTCGGCTTTGACGGGGCCGCCCTGGGCTGCTTCGACGCCTTTTCAGTCGGCGCCGGAGAGGTGGTCCGAGGGCGCTTGGTCGACTGTGTAACAGTCGCAACCCCCTTGCCACGTTCAGTCGCAGGGTCATGGACAAGTTTTGACCGCCTTTCCGAGCGCGGTGGTGCGACCTCCTCCTCCTCATCCTCTTCCTCGTCCTCATCGTCATCATCATCATCGTCATCATCATCATCATCATCCTCAGCGGCGTCCGAGTCCCACTCCTCCTCCTGGCTCTCGCCCCCGCTCGCTTCTCCCTCCTCGGTCGGAGCCTGTGCTCCATTGGGCATCGAGTACAGCTCAGTGAGGGCCTGATAGACATCAAGACAAAGATCAGTCGACCGATCGGCAGAGAAAACAGAAATAAATGTGACGAGAATACAATGGGAAGTGGAGCAGACATACCTTGTTTGGATCACTGTGGCAGTCGAGTGGAGGAATCCTTCTGGCTCCGCGAGGGTTATCCTTGTTCCCAGTAACAGCGGCCATCCACCTTTCCAGAGTGGCATCGTCGACTGCTTCTGGATTAACCCAAGTCACATCCTCGGTCCCGCAGTACAACCACATGCAATGGCTCCGGAACTGAAGAGGCTGGATACGACGCCTAAGAAAAACCTCCAGGAGATCCATACCCGTCACTCCCTCCCGAACCAACTGAACTACACGCTCCATCAGCATCTTCACGTCAGCTTTCTCCTCCGGAATCACCTTCAGAGAGGAGGGCTTGTTCACTCGGCCCATGGTGAACTGAGGGAGTCCACTCGACTGCCCCGGCGTCGACTGATCCTGGCAGTAGAACCAGGTCGACTGCCAGCCTCTGACTGACTCGGGAAATGTCATGGCTGGGAAGGTGCTCTTGTTCCTCACCTGGATCCCCAGACCCCCACACATTTGGACAACTCGGGTTTTTTCGTCGCCTGGGCTCACCTTCTTCACGGTCTGAGAGCGACATGTGAATATGTGCTTGAACAAACCCCAATGCGGTCGACAACCCAGGAAACTCTCACACATGGACACAAACGCGGCAAGATAGGCGATAGAATTCGGGGTGAAGTGGTGGAGTTGCGCTCCAAAGAAGTTCAAGAAACCACGGAAGAAAATGCTCGGCGGCAAAGAAAATCCGCGGTCGACATGGGTAGCCAGAAGCACGCACTCACCCTCTTCCGGCTGGGGCTGCCACTCTTTCCCCGGAAGCCTCGCGGCTCCATGAGGGATCAGACCCTCGTTGGCCATGTCGAGGAGATCCTTCTCCGTGATGGTCGACTGGATCCAATCTCCCTGGACCCAGCCTTTCGGCAGGCGAGATCTAGACGAAGACCCGCCACGACTGGTGGATCTCCCCTTCGCCTTCTCCGTCGCCGACGCCTTCTTCGCGCGTTCCAACACCGCCATCTTCTCCTTGACCATGGCTGCCGGCGGGACGAGCGAGGAGAAGTTGTGCGGAGGCGAGAGCGAGCGCGTTGGGCAGAGACGAAGGGAACAGAGGGAGAATGCTGAGGCACTGTTCAAAAAACCCTCGCCGGGCGCATTTATAAGATCCCTTCCGAGTGGATGACAGGTGGGCCCGGTCGATCTAATCATATCCTGAACAGTTACGCGGACGCGATACGTGGCGAAAAAAGCGGCGCGGGGATCGAGGCGTCTATGCCCTGTCCCGTCCGAACACCGCGGTCCGCCCCGCTTCGCGCGCTTCCCCAAATTTCGCATCCCGCGGAATCCGCGAACGGCAGATCGGTCTGCCAAACGCGGGATTTCCTGCGATCCGTCGCTCGGAAATCGGCGAAGTCCAAAAGATCACTCGACGAAGGAAAAGAATGGATCGAGTCGACTGAAGAAAAGTTGCTCACTATCAACAAAGAGATTTTTTTCAAAACAACGCACGACCAGTATGCGAAGGCTAATCGGAAACAACATCAACTCCTTCATCACTCGAGCCTCAATCCATTCGGGGGCTAATGATGGAGTCATGTACCTAGGGTAGGGTCACAGACCTGATCTAAGTACCCTGCCCGAGGACACCCTTAGAAGAAATCACCTTCCAGTCGACCTACGAGGGACTCACTCGACTGACTTGAAGGACTCGACCACGAAGACTCACTCGACCACCAGAAGGTCAAGAGGCACTCTGCACTGCAACGGTCTGTAATTAAGTAGACTTTATGATAGTAAAGACACTTTATGTGGTGCGTTACCAGTAACGCCCCGGACTTAATGTACCTTAAACCCTTCATTACGTGGGTTGGCTGGGGTCCTGGCGCACTCTATATAAGCCACCCCCCTCCACAGGCAGAAGGGTTCGGCACCCTGTAATCCATATACACATAATCCACTCGACCGCCTCCGGGCTCCGAGACGTAGGGCTTTTACTTCCTCCGAGAAGGGCCTGAACTCGTACATCTCTTGTGTTTACAACCTCTCCATAGCTAGGACCTTGCCTCTCCATACCTACCCCCCACTCTACTGTCAGACTTAGATCCACGACACTGAGAGCTTGGGAGATTGGAAGGCATAGGAGATTGGAAGGCGTGGGGAAGAAAAGAGGAATCTATTGCCCTCTCATAGGCGGCAAAAATGCCAACCGTCCCCCCACTTGTGCCTTGAAGCTCGCCTATTCCCAATGAAAGTGTGCGCTGTAAACGGTTGGATTACCCAAATTCTATTAATGAGCAATCCCGTATTAAGGGGGCATGATCTCTGTTTTGACGGGACGGGCCAATGGGGCTTGGCCTCAAAACACGGAAAATAGGGTGCAAAAACGGTTCAAAACGTCAAAGGGTCAAGTCTGATGCTTCGCCGAAAAAAGTTGTCAGTAAAAGACACTATTCTTATTTTTTATATATCCTGCCTTCGCGGCTAAGGGTTGTGTTCATTATGTAAAGCCGGATACAATTCTTTTATGGAGGAAAGCCAATGTGTGCTATTCAAGGAACCCGCCTTGCAATGCCGAAGACAATCTGCACGGCGAACACGTCGTCATTGAAGACTGGTTCAGGGGCTACTGTGGGAGTCCTGGACTAGGGGGTCCTCGGGCGTCCGGTCTATTGGATATGGGCCGGACTGATGGTCCATCAAGAAACAAGACAGAAGATCACCTCTCGTGTCCGGTAGGGACTCCCGTATGCGTGGATGGCAAGTTTTGGTGTTCGGATATGTTATTTCCTTTCTATTAAACCGACTTTGTACAACCCTAAGCCCCTCCGGTGTCTATATAAACCGGAGGGTTAGATCGGAGGCAGCATCACAACATTGCTAGGCTAGCCAATCTAGGGTTAGCTAACACGATCTCGTTGTAGATCAACTCTTGTAACCCCTATACCCTTCGAATATAATCAAGCAGGAGTAGGATTTTACCTCCATTAAGAGGGTTCGAACCTGGGTAAACACTGTGTCCTTTGTCCATTGTTACCATCGGTCCTCAGACATATAACTTCGGGCCCCCTACCTGAGATCTGCCGGTTTTGACACCGACACACGTGTATGCAAAATATATAATTTGACACCTCACCTACTTGCCACCGCTTCTACGATGTTATGTGTTGTCATTGCACACATCAAGGATGGGGCCTTGGTGTAGATTTTGTAAAAAAAATAATCATTGGAAGCATCTAATTTCTTGCTATTGTTCGTGCCACGCCATTTTTGTAATAAAAAAAATTCCAAATGTTCTTTTTGCGCCATTCATTTCAAAAGATAAATTGGGTAAATCTTAAAAATATTTCCCCGATTCTAGATGTCTCATCCCAAACATATCAGTTTAGAAGCATTTGAATTAAGGATCTAAGGTTGTCGGAAGAAAAACACTTGAATTTTGACATGCCTTTTTATCTCTTAAGTTACTAAGCTCCCTAGGAATGGAGCATCTTGGTGCACTGAGGTAGTTTTTTTATTTGTGGCCCCATATGTCAAGGAATGGATAGAATGAAGGCCATGGTTGGGCCTATTCTCACATGAACGTGGAGCTCCCAAGCTGATTTGTAGACAAATCTTTAAATTTGTGAACATTTTCTAATTCGTGAACATTTCTGAATTCGGGGAAGTTCTTCCGAAATCCAGGAATATTTTCTAAATTCACAAATATTTCTTGAGGTTCATGAATAGTTTTTAATCCATGAATATATTTTTAATTCATTGTCACACCCTAGCTAGTCATGCATTAGAGTGTTGCATCATGTTTACTTTTTCATCAGAAACTTGAAATGGGGATGACAGAACCCCCAGTCCCCTCTGAAACCAACTAGGGTTTACTAAAATAATTTTCAATGAACCTGAAATGCCCTTCTAAAATGCCCATCATTTTTGTCTTGGTTCAGAACCTCTGCCAAAAGTGGTGCATATTTTCCTAGGCCATCTTAGGGTTTTTGAATTAATTCATAAATATTTGAATTTGGGCATTTAAAATTATATAAAATATTTAAATGCTCAAATATCTCCAAACTAAAATGTTTCATGTTGGGAATAATCCAACTATGGACCAGGAGTAATTTGGTGATTTTTGAAGTTGCCTAGGTATTTTATTAAATTCAACAAAGTTGCAGATATATTAAAAAAAACAGAAACAAAAAAAAGGGGAAAGCTTACCTGGCGCCTGCCCCCGGCCCACCTGCCGGCCCAGCCCAGCACCGCTCCAGCGAGCTGCTTGCCGGCCAGGCAGGCAGGCAGGTGCCCGACGGCGACCGCGGCGTGCGCCACGCACCTGCTCGCCGCCTCGCCGCTCCCCTCGCCAGGTGACGTCGTGGATCGGCCTCCCTCTCTCCCCCGAACCCCCCAGACACCCCCTCTCCTCTCCAGCTCCTCCCCCTCGCACGCCCCAGCCATGGCCGACGCCATCGCCGCCACCCCCTCGCCGTAGCCACGCCCTCCGACCACCCCACGCCGTCTCACCGTGTCCAGGAGCTCCGCCGCTGTCCACTTCATCGAGCAGCCGAGCCCCGAGCGCTCGCAACGCCCGAGACCACCGCACCGACCTCGCCCGAGCTCACCGTCGCCGGAGATCCCCTTCAACGCCATCGTCGCTCCGGTCCATCTCCGGCCGCACCAAGGACTCCGTCGCACTCACTGTGAGCTTAGCCATCTTCCCCTCCCTTCCGTTCTTGCTCCCGAGCCGTGTAGCAACCTCCCGGAGCTCAACCGCACCCACCGCCGTGGACCTCGTCGCCGACGTGCTCCCGGTCATCCTCCGGCCACAAGATGGTGTCCATCTTACTCACCAAGTCCCGCAGCACCTAGCTAGCTACTCCACGAGCCTCACCGAACCCTCTAGCGCCAAGTTCACCTCCGACCGAACCCCGGTGGCCGCCAAAGTCGTCGCCGGCGCCAACTCCGGCCACCCCGACCTCAACGGACTCCGCCAAGAGCTACGGTTTGTCCTCAGCTTCCCTCCGGTGGTCTCCGCGGCCCATTTGGTGGCCGAAATGGCCAAAACCACTTCCGCCGCCGCGTCGGGCTCGCCGGCGGCTAAACGCCGGTGCAGCCGACCCGGGTTTGACCACGGGTGGGCCCTGGTTGACTCCCCTGAGTCAATGACAGGTGGGGCTCAGCCCTGTTAATTAAACAGGATTAATTTTAATTAAGTTTTAATTAAAATAATCACCCTGACATGCGGGACCCACTGTCAGGTTTGACCCAGACCTGTTCCGTTGACCTGCTGACGTCACACTGACGTCAGGCTGACGCAGTAATTGATTTTCTGGATTTAATTTTAATCAGGAAATTCCAGAATATAATTTAAACTTCAAAAATTCATAACTTTTATTCTGTAACTCCAAATTGGACAAATTATATATGAAAAATGATCAGAAAAATCCAATCTATCCATCTGTACTATTTTCATGCATGATCAAACAAGTTAAATTGATGTTTTAAACAGAACAAGGAAAAGCACTTTAAAAGGCCATGTTTGAGTTTGAAATTTGAATCTTTGATTCAAATTTGTTCAAACCCTTCTGGTTTTAGTTGCATTAGCCCAACACACTCATATTGCCATGTTTCATGCATGCATCATATTGTTGCACATTGTTTGGTGATGGTTGTGTATCGGTGTCCTTGCGACAGGTTCTGCCTCCGAGGAGTACCGTGATTACCCTAACGAAGAACCGTATCAGTGCATCGAACCATCAGGCAAGCAACCAACCATTTGATCATATCGATACAATCCCATGTTCTCGCTCCTGCTCTCTTTTACTGCATTAAGACAACACGTTTCAAACTGCTGTGTGCTACGGTAGTTGAACCCATTTCCTCTGCATGACCTGTCATTGCCACAGTAACTAGATGAAACCCACTAGCATGTGTAGGAGTTGTTTGAGCCATATGTGTGTGTTGTTCCTACCTTGCTATGCCTGCTATGCTTAGAGTCGTGTCAGGTCTGGTTCATCTGGGTGATGGGCTAGAGTGAAATGTTTATGTCGGTAATGAGAGTGGTGTGGTGAACACGATTTGGTAAAGGTATCGATGAGAGGCCATGTAGGAGTACATGGTGGGTTGTTTCATTGAAGCCGACCTTAAGCACTGAGATCTGTATGCGTGATTTAAGATACAGCTACTACCATGCATTGGGCCCTGAAATATGACCCCGCTCGACTTCTTATTCACCCTAGCTCTCTGTCCAGGAGTTGCAAGTAGTTTCTGGTGTTTGTAGCCTACTGGAGGCCGTGGACAGCGCTGACCGTAGGGGTGGGCTGTGATGCGGTAGGTACGTGGCACGGTGTACCGGATGCCCGTTTGGTATCTCGGGAACCCTGTTCACATCGTTTGGGGCTGTGAGCGAAACTCCGGCCGGATCTCCTCATGGATGGAACCCGAATAGGCGATAAACCTGGACTAGAGACTTGAGTGTTTAGGTAGGTCGTGGTCTACACCCACGTCGGCTTTCGCTTGAAGTCTGCCGAGCACATGTCGTGTGCAGACGCTAAGTGGTGGAAA
Source organism: Triticum dicoccoides (assembly GCF_002162155.2). NCBI lineage: Eukaryota > Viridiplantae > Streptophyta > Magnoliopsida > Poales > Poaceae > Triticum > Triticum dicoccoides. The sequence goes on along the minus strand of NC_041393.1, from coordinate 135,354,699 downwards.
CATGTATGAAGAAGTACACCCCTGCAGGGTTAACATCATCTATTCGAATAGCCGTGTCCGCGGAAAAGGACTTCTGGGTTGCTTATATCAGTTCATAGACAAGTGAAAGTGGATACTCTAAAATATGCAAGATAAGCGTGAGTGCTATGGATGGCGTTCTCGTAGGGGAACGAGAGTGGATCCATAGTGGTGTATTGATATGGTGAATATGTGGACTCGTGTGCGCCACCTCAAAAGAGTTACATTGCAGTCGTAGTTCAGGATAGCCACCGAGTCAAAGCTGGCTTGCTGCAGTTAAACCCCACCATCCCCTTTGTTGAAAATGATGCATATGTAGATAGATCTGATGTAAGTCTTGCTGGGTACATTTGTACTCACGTTTGCCTATTTTATGTTTTTGCAGAGAGACTTCAGTCTCACTAGTAGTTCCGCTTGGACTTCGACGTTTAGCTTGATACCTCAGCTACGATCTTGTGCCCTCGGCAGGATCTGATCGATAGTCAGGCTTCTCAGCCTTTTTCATTTATAGATGTCTGTACTCAGACATGATAGCTTCCGTTTGTGCTTTGACTTGTATGCTCTGATTGTTGGGTCATGAGACTCATGTTTGTAATATCTCGCTCCTCGGAGCCTATTGAATAAATTACTTAAGTCGTAGAGTCATGTTGTGATGCCATGTTGTATTTGCACATATCAAGCATATTGTGTGTATGTTATTGAAATGCTTGGTATGTGTGGGATCTGACCATCTAGTTGTTTATCTTTAGTAGCCTCTCTTACGGGGAAATGTCTCCTAGTGTTTCCACCGAGCCATGGTAGCTTGCTACTGCTCCGGAACACTTAGGCTGGCCGGCATGTGTCCTTCTTCGTTCCTGTGTCTGTCCCTTCGGGAAATGTCACGCGGTGAATACCGGAGTCCTGTTAGCCCGCTACAGCCCGGTTCACCGGAGTCCTGCTAGCCCAGTGCTACAGCCCGGATTCACTCGCTGATGACCAACACGTTCGATGCTGGGTCATGGATGCCTGTCCCTGTAAGTCTGTGCCGCTTTAGGTTTACGACTAGCCATGTCAGCCCGGGCTCCTTATCATATGGATGCTAGCGACACTGTCATATACGTGTGCCAAAAGGCGCAAACGGTCCCGGGCAAAGGTAAGGCGACACCCGTGGGAATACCGTGCGTGAGGCCGCAAAGTGATATGAGGTGTTACATGCTAGATCGATGTGGCATTGAGTCGGGGTCCTGACATTCATGAACATGTTTTTCCAAATGCGTAAACATTTATAAATTATATTCTTTTATTGTTTATAATGTTTTTAAAAATCATGAACATTTTATATATTACAGAACATTTTAAATATTCTCTTTACTTTTTAGTTTTTCTTCCTCTTTGTTTTTTTCCTTCGCTTATCAGTATGGGCCGAGGCCCAATTGGGAAATGGCCAGCTAACGAAGCAAGCGTTCTGGGGGTGCGAATTTTTGGTCATCCTTCAACGTGTCGCACGCTGAATAGGACCTCCAACGAGTGTGGGTTATTTCATTTGTGGGGCAGGGTGAAATGTTTTTTTTTTGCTTCATGCATTTGTCAAGGGGTGGCACCAACTTGCTGGTTTTAGGCCGAGCGGTCGGGCCCATGCTTTCCCTCTCTTTCCCGTCGTGCTCCTCGGGCGGTGTATTCGCGATGGAAGACCCACGTCGTGCTAGTGTTGGAGGAGAGCTAGAACGGAAAGCTCAGACACTAGAGATCCAAACCAACATGAGCAATTGATGTAGAGCCCGTTGTTGCTAGGACTTGGCAATAGATCTAACCACAAAGTTGGGAGGTTTCTAGGTCGAGAGATTTGAGTCCTTATGGGGAC
>NC_041393.1:135351907-135352687 GCF_002162155.2 Triticum dicoccoides | reverse complement strand
TGAAAGCAAAGTAGGAAATTTAGGAAGTAGCTTCAGGTCCTGTTTGAGAAAGTACTCCCTCTGTTTTTATTTAGTGCGCGTGTTAACTTTGGTTAAAGTCAAACTTTGTAAACTTTGATAAAGTTTATAAACAAAAATATTAACATATACAATATACAATTAACAAATAACAACATTGGATTTATTATCGAATGTACTTTCACATCGTATAGATTTGTCTTGGTAAATGACTATATTGTTTTGTATAAACTTGGTCAAATTTTATGAAGTTTGACTTCAGTCAACTCTAATATGCGGAGTAAATAAAAACGAGGGAGTATTTGCAAGCTTGAATAGTTGGTAGTTGACCTTTGAAGACTTTGCTATTTCTTTATATCCATAAGTTCCAGCATCCAAGGATTACAATTTCTGTACTGAAACTCTTTGGAAGGTGAGCTGTTGTCAACATTGTTTCTTCAAAAATTGATGAGCCCCTCTCTTTGTTGGGCGTCAAGGTTCTCCAACATTGATGGTGCAAAATCACAGTCCCACAGCAAACGGAGTGGTGTTTCTTCTGCATCTTGGTTGCAGTTTGGACAGAAGGGGTTTTCAAGCTGCATGCCTTTTCTTCCAAGTACGCACCCTTGCTAATTGCCAATTGCAGGTGTTACCAGCAAAGCGTGTCCAGCTACCGCCAACACGGCCAAGTGGGAAGCAAAGGCAAGCGTGCGCATGATGTACTCCTATATACTTATAATTTTAATTTTAAACCTCGTCAATTCGCCATGGTCAGTTCATCAG
>NC_041393.1:135344323-135351479 GCF_002162155.2 Triticum dicoccoides | reverse complement strand
TCGGGTGCCCTAACCTAGCCGTCGGTCTCCAGGCCCCCGCCCTCTCCCCCTCCCCGCCGCCACCGGGCAAAGCCCGTGTGGTGCCGGCGGCGGCGAGATCCCTCATGCCCTCTCCTGGAGCGGTGGTCGCGGGGGGCCGCCTCTTCGGCCTGACGGCGGACCTTGGTGGTCGGCGTGTCGGGCGGTTGCACGCTGGCAGGAAGTGGTGCGGGGAGGCGCGGCGGTCGGGTGGCGGTGCGTTGTGGCGGAGTGCGCAGGCCGGTGGCGGCTTGGTGCTCCTTGCCGTGAGGGAGCTCGTGTCTGGCTAGATCCGCGCCGGTCGGAGGTGAGGACAGATGGACGGCGCTCGGCAGGTGGTCTGGTGGCACGGTGGACTTGGCGGGGCCTGGCAGCAGCGTGGTGGCCCATTTCTGGTGGCGGCAGAGCTAGATGGCGACGGCGAGTCCCACGAGCAGGCTGATGGCGGCGCTTCGATGGCTCGGCCAAGATGGAGTCTTGGCGAGCAGCGAGCGGCTGGCCACCCCTGTGCGGCGTGGTGAGTGGCGTTGCTCTTTTGCTGGTGTCGGCCTAGGTTCTTCCGTGGTGAGGCAGGTCCGGTCGATGCAAGGCTGTACCTTGGTGGGCGACGGCAGTTCTGGACCTGGCCGGAGGTGTTGGTTGGCTGCAGGTCCTCGTGCAGGTTGGGAGTTGGTGGTGTGGCCGTGGTTACTCTGCCGGGCGGTCGGTCGTTGGTCCTTGGCTTTGCAGCTTCGCCGGCATGTGCTGCGGTGGCGGCGGTGTGAGGTCTCTTGGACAGTGCCCCCAATTCCATGGAGGTGTGGAGATGGGCTACGCGTGGATGAAAATCTTGCACGGCGTTTGCCGGGCCGGCGATGATGGCACCCGTGGATGTCATTCTCCTCCTTGGAGGCATCGCCGAGCGTGTTCGCCTTTCCCTTCGTGCTCTTGGAGTTGGTGGATGCCTCCAGGCGAAAGCCTTGATTCTGCTCTTGGATCGGCACAATGGCGGCGTCCTCGACGTCGCTCCTCTGTTGGGAGCATTGTGCTTGGAGACGTGCTAGATCCTTGGCGATCTCCTCCGGTGTTCACCGCTGTCCTCGATTGATCCTTCGTGGCGCTATGTACCCCCGTCGTCGGTGTTTCCAAGACGGTGGCTTCCCGGAGCGGATCAAGTCCTGCCATTCATCTGCCACTTTCTCTTAGGCACTCAAAGTGGATGGTGCGTCGGCAAGTGAAGTTCTGCGATGGTCGGTGGTCTCGGAGGTGCCCTGTGTCGGTCGAGACGTGGTTCGGTGTATCTTTCTAGGATAGGCTCTTTGGTGTTGTAGCTCGCTTTGCCTGGTGTTTGTCCTTTGTCCGGTCGGGTGTGTTGTTCATGCTTCACTCGTTGTTCTCATCGAGTGATAATTTTCTTGTAACTAAAATTTTGCCTTTTATAAAGCTATAGTACGCATTGGCATACTCTCGAAAATAATAATAATTTCTGATCGTGATAATTCAGAGCGACGGGAACAGGCTACTCTAACAGCAGCCACACATTTACATGGACCGTAAATTACTCAGGCTACTCTACTACGCATCATGAACACGAATCAGAGCGTAAGCGACGGTTACAGGCGAACGCGTCGCCGTCGGGCCGGCTGTAGGGGACGGCGCGAGCGGCGAGCCTTCCTTTGCGCTTCTCCATGAACCGCTGCAGCGACGCCTTCCTCGCCATGGGCAGGTCGCCGTCCCCTCGCGTGGTGCCTGCTGCGGCAGCGACACGGAGCAGCTCGGCCGCCCTGTCGTCCGGGACCTCGTCGAGTACCAGCACCTGCCCGCCGTAGAAGATGGTCATCTGCGCCTTCGCCGGCGGAGGACCCGCCGCCTGCTCGTCTTGCGCGGGCACATCCGCTCCGGGCATGAGGGGGAGGACCACCGTGGCCGCCGGCTGCGCGTCCGCCGCCTTGATGCAGCGGCTGAGAACGCCGCACGCAGCGGCGAACCGTCGGCTCTGAGCGCTCCCTGACGCCGCCATTCTTGGCGCTCGATCGATCGACCCCTCCGTAGGCTCTCGAACCCCCTGTCCACTCTGCCTCTGCTAGTTGATCGGGTGTTGTGTTGGTTGGAGGAAGGAGATTGATGGACTGGAGATGGTTAGATGGGTTTGATTTATAAGAACAGAATCAATAACTTCCGAACGTCTGATTTTTAGGAGCTGCGTCCGAACGCGCCCAAAGCCATTCGATCAAATGAACGAATCTTGAAGCGGATAGCCAGCCACGTCATACACAGCTGACTGTTCGGGATTGAGGGAGAACGGTCCGAACGACAACGCAGCCCACTCTCCCCACCCACAACACGCGGCCCACTCCCCCGACAACCATATCCATTCCTCCCACTCTCAGCCACATCTCGAATCCTCGAGAGTTTCGACCGGCGCCCCTCGCCGCCGGGCATGGAGGCGAGCGGTGGAGGTGTCACCATGCGCGCCGCGGCCTCGCTCGGAGGTGGAGGAACGAGTAGAGGGCGCGCTCGGTGGGCGGCATGGCGAGGCAGAAGGTGGAGAGGGAGTGGGCGGCCATGCCGCGGCGGAGCAGAGCGGGATGAGGCGGAGCAGGAAGCCTCAATGGTGTGCGACGTTGGGAGGGAGGCGAGAGAGGCGGAGAGCACGGGGGAGACGAGGTCGTGGCGGTTCACTGCATCGTGGGCCACCGGCAGCACACGGGGGCAGGAGGTGAAGAAGATGAGGTCATGGCGGCCGGGGCAGCGAGAGTTGCAGAGCCGAGGAAGGGAGGTTGCGGGAGGCCCGCGAGGAAGAAGGAGGGCTACCTCGCGGAGGGGAAGGGGAGCAGCGGGCGGCCGGACGCGTAGGCGGAGCTCAACATGCCGCCGGGCTTCCGCTTACACCCCACGAACGACGAACTCGTCGTGCACTACCTCTGCAGGGAGGTGGCGGCCAGCCGCAGCCGTGCCCATGATCTGCCTGGTGCGTCTTCTTCCTCTCCCCTGCTTCTCGCGACCATGTTTTCCTTCTCCTGCTTCGTCGCTCATTGCTTTCGTCTGATTCAATGTATGATGGCCGTTGGGTGCGTGCAGAACATGCAGAGCAGGGAGTGGTACTTTTCCTGTTTGAACTAGCTTGTTTTTTGTACTTGTTCAACTATCAAAATGCATGTAAATTTGAACCTTTTGTTTTGCCCCTCCTGAATGTGAATTGTACGAATACTAGCCTTTTTGTTCTGTTTTATAGGTGTGGCAAAAATGCTGAACTGATGGAACTTGCTACTGAAACTGATCTGGAACAAAAATGCTAAACTGATCTGAAACAGAAAAAGTCAAATTCCTTTAGCATGGGTCCTGCTACTGAAATTTGCCATATACCCATTTTGACAGTAGCATGGCAATTTTTATAAGTATGTATATCATGGCATATTTTTTTCGCGAATACGCAAGCTGCGTATCATTTCATTGATAGGTAGAGAGCAAAGAGCATACAGGGTTGCAGGTACAGCACTCGTACACCAAGGAGGGCAAGACTACACCCACACAAGCATCGAGAGAGCGAGGATGCTCAGTCGCAAGTAACAAGAAACGTCTAAGGTGGCTCAAAAATAGAAAACGCCGCCAATCCTCTAGCTCCGGCCAGAGCCCACGTGTGTGCCTCATCGAGGATGGACCGAGTGAGGCGGTCATAGGAAGGTGCAGCAGCGTCGAAGATGACAGCATTGCGATGCTTCCAGATGCTCCAAGCCACCAGAATACCCAGGGAGGCAACACCTTTGCGCAGAGACGGAGGGGAGGACGCCACAGCCGAACTCCACCATTCGATGAACCGGGACGTAGGGGTCGGGATGTCAACCTTGAGTCTGCACGCAGCAAGTGTGCTATGCCAGACAGCGCGGGAGAAGGGGCATCCAGCGCGGAGGTGATCGATGGTCTCCAAGGTCTGGTCACAGAAGACGCGGGTGGGGTTGTCGGAAAGCCCATGGCGCGCACGTCGCGCAGCAGTCCAGCAGCGGTCTTGCGCCGCCAACCAGATAAAGATCTTAGCGCACATAGGCGCCCATGTCTTCCACGTCAGGGTGGCATGGACCGATAGGATGGATCCGTGGAATGGAGCGGAGTAGCAAGAGCTCGCCGAAAATTGCCCATTGGAGGTCCACGCCAGCGAATGGAGTCAGGAGTGGAGGGAGAGAGCTCAATGTGTCGAACACGACGCCATAGCTCAATGTACTGGAGGGTCGCAAGAGGCCCTAAAGCCCCTTGGATGTCTTGCACCCAAGCACGGTGCAGCAGGCCGTCCGACACCGAACGGGACCTACGCCTCCGCTTGGAGACCAAGGCAAAGACAGCGGGCGCGAACTCAGCGACGCATTGGCCCTGGATCCAATGGTCAGTCCAGAAGCGGCAGGAGTGCCCATCCTCGAGCACCCAACTAGTAGAGGCGCGAAAGATGGCCCGGACCTCGGCGTCATGATGCAGCTGGAGATGGCCCCAAGGGCGGGAAGGGTCTGTAGATTAAAGCCATAGCCAACAGACTCGAAGGGCGATGTCAGCTCTTTGCAGGTCGCGCACACCGAGGCCGCCAAGCTGCGTCGGCATGCGCACCTTCCGCCAAGCCACGGGACAGTTGCCAGCAGCCGCATCCTTCCTCCCATGCCAGAGAAAATCGCGGATCACCCGGTTGGCCCGACGAAGGATGGTGGCATTAAGAGCAATGGCCGAGAGAATATGGAGCGGCATGGTAGAGAGGACGTGCTGCACAAGGGCAAGTCTCTCCCACGAGAAAGAAGGGAGGCCCGCCAGGTGGAGAGCCTCTTGCGTAGCCGATCGATGAGAGGGTCAAGAACGGAGGAGTGAAGTCTCTGAATGGCGAGGGGCAGACCGAGGTAGGTCACCGGAAAGTGGGCCACCGGGCAGCCAAGGGAGGCACTCACGTCAGTGGCTTGCGTGTCCGTACACCGGATGGAGGAGATGGAGCACTTGGCAAAGTTGGTCTTGAGACCTGATGCCAATCCAAAAATGCGCAAGATCTCGCGCACCGCCGAGAGATCAGCAGGGTCGGGGTGGCAGAAGATCACAACGTCGTCCGCATAAAGGGAGATGCTTGACGTCATGTAACGAGGAGAGAGGCGCCGGAGGATGTTGCAGCGGATGGCATGCTGGACCAGAGAGATGAGCACGTCAATGGCGATGGTGAAAAGCATGGGAGAAACGGGATCGCCTTGCTGCAAGCCTTTAGCGTGAGGGATCGGGGGGCCTGGGTGTCCGTTGATCAAGACTCGAGTACTGGCCGTGGAAAGAAGGATGGAAATCCATTCTCTCCACCGTGGCCCAAATCCGAGGTGGCGAAGGACCTCGAGCAGAAAAGGCCAAGAGACCGAATCGAATGCTTTGGCAATGTCGAGCTTGAGCAGAATCCTTGGCGCCTTGATGTTGTGGAGGTGTCGGGCGGTTTGTTGGACAAGCAAGAAGTTTTCGTGAATGCACATGCCCGAGATGAAGGCGCTTTGGTTGTCCGACACGAGCTCTCCAAGCCTCGGCGCCAACCGAAGCGAGAGGACTTTAGCAAACAGCTTGGCAAAAAGGTGAATAAGAATGGGGCGATAATCCGTCAGAGACACAGCATCTTGTTTCTTGGGAATCAGGGTAATGAGGGCCTCGTTGAGGCGCTGGAAACTATGCCCATTCATGGCATAAAGCTTCCCGAAGGTCTCACAGATGTCGCCTTTGACGATCTCCCAAGCGGAGCAAAGAAACTCCGAGGTGAATCCGTCCGGGCCAGGCGCCTTCCCTGCGGGCAACAGCTTCACCGCGTGCCAAATTTCTTCTTCAGAGAACGGCAGCTCGAGGTCAGAGAGGTCAAAGAAGCGGTGGTCAAAGGCGGCCAAGTCAAGGCAGAACGGCCGCGGGTCTGCGGAGCCAAGAGATCCGGAGAAGTGATCAAAAGCGGCTCAAGCCATCTCCGCATTGTCAGAAACGAGCTAGTCGCCAACACGAAGCTCGGTTATCGAGTTTTTCTGCCGCCGCTGGGATGCATGGATGCGTCGGAAGGCGATGTTCGTCGCGCCTACCCGAAGCCAGGAGAACCTCGATCGTTGCCGTGCAAGGGATCGCTCGAGCGAGGCCAAGCCAAGGTAAGTATGTTTCAACTTGCGCCGCAACCACTTCTCGTCAGAAGAGAGGGGTCGAAAGTCATGCGCCTCATCTAGGCGCGCAATGATCTCGCAGGAGAGCAGAAGTTGAAGAGAGATGCCGCCCAACGTCCTAGCTCCCCAGCTGCACAGCTTGCGTGCAGTGACTTTAAGTCTGTCATAGATCCTGCGGAACGGGTCGGGGTCCGGCTCAACAGAGTTCCAAGCCTGGGACACCACGTCGATGTAACCATCTAACTTGGGCCAGAAACGCTCAAAGTGAAAGCGTCTGGCGTCCTCCAAGGTGGGCGCACAATCCAAGAGAAGCGGACTGTGGTCGGAAACTGTCGAAGAGAGACAACGAAGCATGCAGCCAGGCAGGGAAGACTCCCAGGTTGGCGTGCACATAACTCGATTAATGCGCACCAAGGTGGGCTGGTCTTGCTCATTAGACCAAGTGTAACGGCGGCCGTGGAGGTAGATATCCCGTAATTCCATGTCCGCAATGAAACGTCGGAAGCGGTGCATGATCTGGAGGTTGAGTCTACTATTGTTCTTATCCTCACCGGATGTGATCATGTTAAAATCTCCACCGACAAGCCATGGCCCCGCGCAAGTGTTGCGGAAGTGCTGCAGCTCGGTGAGAAAGGCCAGCTTCTCGTCGTCATTATGTGGCCCATAGACGCCCGTAATCCACCAGTGTGGACCGCCAGAGGGGGATGAGACCAGGGCGAACACATGATGGGTGCCAACATCGGGGTGGGAAAGCAATATCTTCGTCCTACACCAAGCAAGAAGGATGCCCCCACGGGTGCCAACCGCGGGGAGAAAGAAGAAGTCCTCATAGGAAGCACCGAGAGTCTCAAGGACAAGCGAGGACGAGACCGAATCGAGTTTAGTTTCTTGAAGACAGACAATACGAGGAGCAGCGGACGCGATCACGCTATGAACAGCACAACGTTTTGCCCTCGAATTGAGCCCGCGAACATTCTAGAAAATAAAGCTAAGGTTGTGATCCATGAGAAAGGAGGGGGTAGCCG
>NC_041393.1:135331763-135343990 GCF_002162155.2 Triticum dicoccoides | reverse complement strand
TTGTCGGTGCGGTAGGCTCCATCCATAGAAATCCGCAAAGGCTTGGATCACATCATCCGCAAGGGGCTGCTTGAACAGCGCCCGAGTATCGAGCCAAGATGACATCATTGATAGGCTCATCGTCTTGGAGTAGACCGAGCCGCCGAAGAAGGACGCGCTTGCCTTCATCTCCGAGTCCAGCCCCCTGTCAGCAAGGGCGATACGACCGCTACGTCTAGGGGTGAAGTTGGGCGGCACCTCTTTGCGTCGTCTTCGGGTCGTCGGGGTGGGTAGGAGAGGAGCCATCGGGGCCTGCAACGCATCTACAAAAGAGCCAAGGAGCGACGGTGCAGGATCATGGGGCGCCTGCATGGCCTGGCCAGCCAGGGCCAACTGCGCGCCACCAGATGGCACGCATGAAGTGGCGGGGGAGTGCACGACCAGGGCCAGGGCCACACGGTACTCCTGGGGCGCCGCGCCGGTGGGGTCGGTGGGGTCAGGGGAAACAGCCAAGGCAATGGCTGGGTTCGGGTTCGGGGGAGGAGCCCAATCACAAGGCGCCACCGGTGAGAGCGGGGCCACCTCGGGATCTGTCCCAGATGGGCCATCCGCAGGGAGGTGGACAGCTGTCGAGACGTCATCGGGGGGAGGGCGTCTGTCCTCTGGAGAGGCAACATGGGAGGGCAGGACCTGCGAAGTAACCGCCCCTCGCTCGCCTGACCCCACAGCAGACATGACAGGAATAGGAGATGCAGGATCCGAGGCCGGGTCCGTGTGGAAGGCACCAGAGTCCACGAGAGCCAAGCCCGAGGTTCCAGCGCCCGGTGACCCAGTCAAATGGCTGGGAACCAACGGCTGGTCCTCGGTGGTGCGGTCCACAGGTACCGCAACAGTAGCTTTATCCAGAGGCAGAGACGAGCTGTCGGGAACTGGTGAGATGCGCTGACGCACATGAAGGACAGGCGGGCCCCCACAGGAAAAGGGGTGCGACCCGAGAACGCCATGCCGACCCCGAAACGGCGGCGGCGCACGCCTACGGCGTTGCCCACCGGGCCCACCACCGGCACAACGGCGGTCAGACCTCTCAGCGCCATTACCACGGCTGGGGAAGACGTACTTCTGGGGCCAGGGGGGGAAGTGGCGGTGACCCAGGCGCAGATCCATCATCCCCGTCCGAAGAACGCGGAGGGGGAGGCGGCGAGATAGCAGGAAGCCAATAATCCTCAGTTTGGAAGGCAGGGAACCGGATCAAGCTGACAGCGAAAGCGGAGACGCGATCGGGGTCATCATCAGGCGCGAGGGCACCGGGCTCGGGCAACAACAGCTCGGAGTCTCGAGGAATGGCGTCGGGGTTAGCGGTCCAGGCACTAAGGCGGAACACCGACATGTCGCGACCATCGCGGGTCTCCGGAGCAAGGTGCTCGATCAAGCAGAACGACGAAAGCAGGATCTCAGACGAGGATCGATGCCAGCCATGCTCAGGGATGCCCACGATCTCGATGTCTGTCGGCGTTCTGGGAACGGGGGTCCCCAGACTTGCCTGCCCGCGGCCTGCGGCGTGGATCAAAGGAGGGCCCAACACGGCCCATCTTCATCAACACAAGCTCAAGACCCTCGCGAGGGGCCAAGCCTCGCGAGGCGAACGACAAGGAGCTTCCTCAGGCACGATCTCATCAGGCTGGCTCACGAGGAGGCGGAGAGTTCAAGGCGGGGTACCTCGCGAGGTGCCCATGACGCAAGCCATAACGACCAAGGGCGCTAGCCCGCGTAGTGTCCTCCTTTCCTCTTTGGTGCAAGGGGAGCAAGCGCAGGCGAGAGAATCAAGCAAAGGCATCCATTTCGGTGCAACAAGACCGAGACCAGTCCAACGGCAGGATGGAGGTCACCGTGGAGCCCAAGCCGGCGTCACCACAGAGCCTTTGACAGGCGAGGACCAACTTTAGTCAGGATAAGTGTACCAGATGTTCCCCTTCAAAATGGCCAATTGTTGGCGCCCTTCCCGCTCAATATTTGGGAAGAGGCCCAGGGCCTTTGCCTATAAATAGGACTAGCCACCATAGTAGAGGGCATCTGGAATCAACCCCTCCAAAGGGACAACGCCACCACAAGAACAGACCCTCGCGAGGCTGTTCTTTTTTGTATTGTTCATCATCAGCCCAAGAGGCAATCCACCACACCACACACTGGAGTAGGGTATTACACGACAATGGTGGCATGAACCAGTATAAACCCTGCGTCTCTTGTGTTGTTTTTTTCGTAGTTTAGATCCTAGCGATTCGGTGAGGAACAGGTAGGTAGAAGGCGAAATCTCCGCGCGCACCCCAGTGTTCGAACCTCAAGGGTCTGCCGGAACCCTAAATCCGACAATGTCAACACGAAAGACCACATGAACGGGCTCACCGCCGGCGATGCTGCTCCAGGGATGGAGCAGAAGACGAAATCGAGGCGAGCTGACACGAGCCGCCGCCACCCGGCACGTGTCTCGCGGTTGGCAAACCGGATGAGAAATCCCTCCGGGTGACGGGGGTGGACAGAGAAGGCCGAAGCCGGCAAGTCGAATTGGCGGCGGAGGAGCGCGGTGACCTCGTCGCAGGAGACCCCGGATCGGTTCCCCGCCACAGTGGCCACCAAAGCCTTGCGGAGCGTCATCTTCGCCGCAGCGATCTCGCCGGACCTGGGGAGGTAGCAGACGGCGCCGGACGACCGCAGGGAAGGGTGACCAGACAACGGGACGGCAGCGGACGAAGAAGCGGAGCGCGAGGCAGAAGAGCTAGGGAGCGCGGAGAGCGCGAGTGAGGAGCCAGGGAGCCCGGAGGACGCGGGCAAAGAGGCAGGGAGGCCGGAAGACGCGGCCAGAGCAGAAGGCTCAGAGACAAGCTGCAGCGGCCCGGAGCAGGAGGGGGAAGCCGGCCCACAGGACGCGGGGCGGCAGGGTCCCTTGACGCTGGCAGAGGAGGAGCAAATCATGGCATTTTTAGCTCGTTGCTAACCGAAGAAACTCTTTTATGCCATGGCAACAAGTTCTTTTTTTTTGCCATGGCAACAAGTAGAGTTCTTCTTTATTGCATAGTTTTTGAAGTATTATGGCAACTAAAAATCTATGTTTTGCACGGCAACTACACATGTTTTGCCATGGCAACTGAACTTATTTTTTGCCAACGACAACAACTGAATTTTCTATACAGCGGATTTTTTAAGTTTTGCCATGGCAAAGATGCAATGTTTGTTTGGCTTAGCAAAATTTGCAAAGTTCGTGGCAATTTTCATCTCTATCCTTGTTCATGAGCAACGGCATTTTTTGGTCTATATGACAACATTTATATGATTTGCTATGGCACTTTTTATCTAAAAACATGGCAAACTTGCCATGGCAACTTAACATGTTTTTGGTATATGTATTAATGGGGCATGGCAAAAATACTTTTATTCGCAGCCAAAAGTGGGATTTTTCTACGTTTTTCTTGCCATGGCAACTTTACTTTTAATGACATGGCAAATTTTTACTTTATTGTTTTACATGGAAAATTTATTGTATAGAGTATGGCAATTTTATTTTAAATATGATGGCAAATTTACATTTCCAGAACATCACAAATTTTAATATGTAGTCATGGCAATTTTTAATTTATTTCCATGGCAAAATTACTCCATTTTTGCCATGGCAAAATGCAATCATTTTTGCCAAGCTTAATTTTAATGACATGGCAAATTTTACTTTATTTTTTGCCATGGCAAATTTATTTCAAAAAGCATGGCAATTTTTAGTTAAATATGATGGCAAATTTACATTTTTCGGAAGATAGCAAATTTTACTATGTGGCATGATAAATATACTTGTGTTTCCATGGAAATTTTTAATTTATTTTCCGTGGCAACATTTAATCCTTTTTTGTCATGGCAAAATTTACTCCATTTTTGCCATGGCAAAAATACTTTTATTCGCATGACAAATTTTAGTTTAATTTGCCATCGCAAGTTTTTCTGCTTTTTACATTTGTGTATTGAATGGCAAAGTTAAGAATTTTGATCCATTGACATGTCATTGCTCAGAATTATTTCATACATGCCCAATGGTAATTTCTGTACAAAACTTTTTTGTTATATCCTATATATCCATTTTTTGTGGTTTTTTGTGTTTTCATTATATCATGGCAACATTTTCACACTCAATTCTAATGAAGTGTGTATGAACATCTTGGCAAATCATGTAAATTTCTGTAATATACCCTTTTTCATGATTATATTGTAGTTTTGTTCATGAGCATGCAACCTTTTGTTCCTAGATTTTTTCTAGGGAGGGTTTTTCTTTGGTCCAGTGAATTATTTAGGCCCTTTTTTGCATTTTCTCTATTTGTTGGGACAGAAGCAGTTTTGGGCCTAGAATATTGTAATTCTTTTAGTTTTTTAGTTCTTGAAGGCAATCATGTTTTTGGGCTGGTACCATTGGGTTTACCAGGAGGCCCAGCTCGGAAGACGCAGGCCTACCAAGCCTAGTTGGCTGGCCGTTCGGGCGGAAAGAGCGGTAGCGCGAACGACTCCGAGCAAGGTGTTTGTTCGATCCCAGCTGGCTGGGGTCCGAACGAAATCGTTCGGGATGACACCTCCCCATACCGAACATCCGTTCGTTATCGGGGTCCTATAAGAATCGCGCGTGTCCTGTTGGCTGTTGCTGTCAATCGGGGAGACGTGGGGTGTTTCTTTCTGGCCATCTCTCGCACGAAGAACACGTGCTGGTCGACAGGATGATAGTTTCAACGTGGTGGCACGTTCAGTCGTTAATCCGGCGGTGGGCGGCAGGCAGTAGGCAGAGAGATTAGAAATTGCTGGCTGCCGACTCCGGTGCGGCGATCATCGATACAAGAGAACCCTCGGCAAATGTATCCGGCGCTTGGTTGCCAACTAGTACTCCCTCCGCAAAGGGCTTCTCGAGCACCTGGAGATCCTGGATCTTGATTCTGCTCAGGATTGCCAGATCGTGAGTGGTGGTCAATGGATGCGCAGGCAGGAAGTTCTTGCATGCTTGTGGTTTAAGGCAGGGGGACTCCATTTCCCTGCTGCTGTTTGTCATTGCGATGGATGGTCTCATGTCCCTTGTGATCAAGGCGCAGGAATGGAATGTGGTTAGCAAAACGCCAGGCTGCACGCCAATGCAAAGGCTCTCGCTGTACGCGTACAATGTGATCATGTTTATTCGGCCGTGGAGATCGGATCTGTGGTTCGTCAAGGAGGTGCTTTCGATGTTTGGTGAAGCATCAGGGCTCAGGATCAATTTCACTAAGTCTTCGGCTGTGTTGATCCGCCCTGACGACGAGGACGAGGAGCTGGTTCGTCAAGCGCTGCCCTGGCGGATGGAGAAGTTTCCCGTCAAATATCTAGGGCTCAAGTTGGGGATCAAGCAACTCACGAGATCGGAATGGCAACCCATTGTGGACAGTGGTTGAAGCTAATGCCAGGATGACATCGTGGCATGGTGACTAGGCCAGGGCGCTTGATCCTTGTGAACCAGGTGGTGCGAGCGCGGCCCACGCACCATCTGATCGTGGCCGAGGCCCCCAAGTGGGCGCTGGAGAAGATTGATAAGGGCTGCTGCGCGTTCTTCTGGGCCGGGGCGGAGGAGATCCAGGGAGGCAAGTGCGCCGTGGCTTGGAAAAGGGTGTGCCGCCCCAAAGAGTTGGGAGGTCTTGGAGTCATGGATCTTTACAAACAGGGTCTGGCACTCAGTTTGAGATGGGAGTGGTTGAAGCGGACAGATAATGATCGTCCTTGGCAAGGGTTGTACTTCAGCTCGGGCAAAGACGTGACTAAGGCATTCGATAGCTTGGTAAAATGGTGTGTAGGCAAGGGTTCACAAGTGTTGTTCTGGAGAGATCGCTGGATCAATGGCTCTAACATCAGCAACGTCCCGCCACTCCTCATCGGAAAGGTTAGCAAGCAAGTGGTGAATAGGAGGAAGGTCAATGAAGCGCTTCTCCTACATGCCTGGACCCAGGATATCAGGGGAGACATGAACACGGAGGAGCTGCTCCAGTTCATAAGATTGTGGGAGATACTGCTACAAATGGAGCTAAGGCCTAACCTGGAGGACGTCCCGATCTGGCAGTGGGATGCTAGTGGCACTTACTCTGCAAGTTCAGCCTACAAGATGATGTGCCATGGAGGCATTAGGTTTCAATGCGCTTCGGCAGTTTGGCGTTGCTGGGCGACGCTAACGTGTAAGATCTTCACCTGGCTAGCTCTCCAACACCGGATTTGGACATCAGACCGGAGGCAAAGGCATGGATTGCAAGAACATAGTTCGTCCTGCTTCCTGTGTGAGCAGGAGGAGGACACGGTCGAGCACCTACTCGTGCAATGTGTGTATGCCAGGGAAGTATGGTTTCTCACATTCAGGAGACTTGGCATCGACACTGAGCTCACGCCTACTAGGGACCATAATCTGGGTGACGGGTGGATGGCTTCGAGGAAGCGCTTCAACAAAAGGGTGCGCAAAGATTTTGATACCCTATGCACGTCGGCATGCTGGAACATTTGGAAGCAGAGGAACGACAGAGTGTTTCGCAACAGCAACACAGCCTCGGAAGCGGAAGTAGCTGAGGCAGTGCACAAGGAATTTCTCCTGTGGGCAGCAGCGCGAGGGAGAGGAGAGCTCAACATCGTAGAGTAGTCCCGTGGTGTGTGTGGAGTGGATGTAGTGGTGACAGCCGCCTGGTGTGTGTGGAGTGGATGTAGTGGTGACAGCCGCCTGTGGCTGGGCATCGGAACATACCATCTTGTAATTACTCCTTCTATCTTCTATAAAGCTAAGGTACGCAATTTGCGTACTCTCGAAAAAAAGTACTCCCTCCGTTCCAGGGCCAGTTATTTTGGTGGCTTCTAGAATAAGCTGCAATAAGCTGTCCCTACCTAGCTTATTCTAGAACCCCAAACAAATTTATTTTTTTAGAAGCGTAGTAGTTAAGACTTGACTAATAGGCTTTTAAAAATAAAATTTGGGTTGGGCTTCTAGAATAAGCTGGGTAGGGGGCAACTTATTCTGGAAGCCTAAAAAAACTAGCAAAAGAACTGGCCCCAAATAGATGACTCAACTTTGTACTAACTTAATACAAAGCTAAGTCATGTATTTTGAAACGGAGGAAGTACTCCTCTGTCTTGCACATACATTCGTATCCGGACAAATTAGAAGAAAAAACAAACCGGACCTCACAAACATTGCTACACAGTATGCCCCAATATATCCGCGTGTCTGTTGATCAAACGGTTGAACAGGTGAATGAGGCCATAATTGTTTCTCAGCTAGCTAAGTTTTCGCAAAACTGATTCTAAAAAAAGTAGTTTGATGTGAAGGTTGTATAAACTACTCCATTCGTTCATAAATATAAGACCTTTTAGAGATTTCGTTATATACTACACACGGAGCAAAATATCTAAAGTATGTCTATGTATATCTGTATGTAGTTCATAGTGAAATCTTTAAAAGGTCTTATATTTAGAAACCGAGGAAGTAAAAGAGTGTCAAAGTAAATAAGCTAATAGTACATAAGTAAATGTAAGGTACTATGGGGTAAAAGGAGAGAATGACGTGCTAGTACTCCGGCAGCAATTCTAGCGTAGACAATACAGACACAGACGCTTATACACACGCACATGCACTCACTTTTATGAACGCACACACACACACTCTACTCTAATAAGCACCTCCGAAAGACTAAATGCCACGATGGAGAAGAAGTGTCAACGGAATTTTGCGATAATACTTGTAACTTTGAGATTTTAGGGGGCAAGATGCACATTGATGACCTAGGTATGGGATTCACATGAGAATTTTACCTAGCTTCTAGCCCTCTGTTTGAGAGGTAATACTCTACTCCTGCTTATTGTTTTTATCATACCCCGTATAAAGAACAATACAAGGATTGTATAAGTGTGTGATCGTAGAACGATTTGTTGTGCATGGGTGCCCTGACCTACTCCCATCCGTCTCATAATATATGATTGTTAATATAAGATCGTTTTTTTATACTAGAGTATTATGTAGGGGCTGACAAAGGTTGGGTACTATGACGGCTGAGGTGGCCACACCGTTGTAACGGCAGATTGAACTTGCACTAAAGCGATGACGACCGTTAAATTATATGAAGATAGGACGGCTCACAACATTGTACAGATTTGGGGAAATGGAGAAATGGGCCTCTTGGCCGCATGGGCTATCTGTTGCGTCTGGGCAATAGATAGAAATGAGCCCCTCGAGCTACTAGGTAGAAATGGTTTTAATCGTGTTCTAATTTTTTCTTTTGAAATAGCTTTTGATTTTCATATTAAACTAATTCAATATTAAAAATCCTACAAAAATTGAAATAGATAAATATAATATTTGAATCTCAGGAAGAATATTTCCAGCACAAATATTGTTTAAATTACATATAATATCTTTATAAACTCCATTTTGGCCTTTGTAAATATTCCCTAAAAATTAATTCAGGATTATAATAATTTCTAAAATATCTTTGAACTCTAACAAATATTACGCAAATAATCTATACTACTCTATAGTGTACAAGTTTTAAATGTTTGGATCTCAAAACCAAAAAGCAATGTGAGCCGTTGATAGAGTCAATCGGATGGCTGAAAATTGCAGGATTCGCAGCTACAGTATGAGCTACAGTACCAGTGAACGTACCACTGGTTTCTAGAACCATCACTATATACAGCGTAGGAAAAGTTTCACTTGCCTAAGGTTATCCATTCATGCATGTAACTGGTAAGGTACGCACACTGGCAAAGCGTCTGCAACGCGTGCACTAATCGCGTCAGGGAGAAGTTGGAAGTTTTCAAGAAGTAAGCTTAGTACGAGATATTAATACTAAGCATGTAAACCTTTATATACAGGACTGAACCCTTATTTTCAGGCAACATATATACAAAACAGAATGGCTACAATAATGAACTTGATGAAGCCTTACATGCGAAGGTACCATGTCTGAAGGGAGCAAGCCGTGTATCCATGAATTGAACTTTGCACACGTATTTAAATGACGTGCAAAGCACGTACAATTTACTAGTATTCAAAGTGTTTAAAACCTACTACCTCCGTCCTGGTTTATAAGTCCCCTTTGTATTTTCTGCCAAATTTTGACTAGTGGTTTAACTAATAAAATATTAATGCATGTCAGCAAAAATTATATCGGTGGATTCGTATTTGAACATAGTTTCCAATTATATTATTTTTTATAATATGCATAAACATTTTGTTAGTTAAATTTAAGGTCAAAATTTGGCACAAAATACAAAAGGGACTAATAAATCAGGACAAAGGTAATATTATTTCAAATAAATAATATTATCTTCTCTCATGGTTATTTGAGTATCTTAAAGATCAAATTTAAGATCCAAAAGTGAATATTTTGGAATGCCCTTTTAATCCCTCTCAATTCACTCTTCATTTAAACTCCAAATATTTCAAATCCTAGTCAAAATTAGGTAATCTCAAGCAACACAATCCAGTTTTAATTAATTATACTTAAATAGCTAATATTCCAATATTTAGAATTTTTCGATGTTACGCCAGCTTAGCAACGTCGTTTCCTTTTTGATAATATCGGCATTGCCTATGGACTCAATGTGATTTCGAATAACTAAAATATAATAGCTACCTATGGACTTAGTCTGGTCTTAAATCACTAAAATATAGCAGCTAAGTCCTTTCCTTGGCCAACACTTGTCTTAATGCGGATTTGTCGGGGTCACATTTCATCTGCTTTGTTTCTTGAGATATGTTGACATTGATTATAAAAAATCATTGCGGGGATTAAGTGCACTTTCATTTTAGGACAACCCATATTTCTATGGGGGCGGAAGTGTCATATCCATACGCAAAAGGTAAATTGGGCTTGGCAGTCATGGGTCATGGGCCAGCCACAATGGACATGGTACGGGATTGGAGGCTACAAGAGGCGAGCAGTGGCAAGAAAAGGAGGCATTGAACAGATAGATTAGGCTTCGCCTTCTTCCTCCTCTAGTACTTCTTCTTTTTGTACCAGACAAGTGTATCATCTCTTGCTCCTCTACCATTGATATTTTCTCTTCCCATCCTTGACTCTCTTCTCTGGATTGTACCTCCTCCGTGAACATTGGTTTAGTGAATTTAACTCATAGAAATGGAACATTATATCCTCTATTTTCGAGAGTAAAACATACTAGAGTTCCTAAGAGTATTCCGGATGTGTCCGTTGGGTCCTATAAGTTTGAAAATGTACATTTTTGTTCAAAAGGTGAATAAGTAATTAATTGCAGGTCCTACCTACCCATGTGATGTGTTAACTGATCCCATGTATACAATTCTTGCAAAAAAAGACCCTAACAAACTGCATATTCTAATTCAGTGACATAATTGTTTTGGTCTATTCACTCAAGGAGTGTAGAATTTATCTCCCGACAACAAAGTTTATTTCTCCAATCCTGCGACGAATTGAGGTTGCATAAACAAATAGCTTAGCCCTTTGGCATTTAGTTAATGTTCGACAGTCCTAATGAGGATCCAAGCATACCTTCACACACGATTCTTTCTCTTCAAGATTGCAAGATGGAAAAGAGATTTGGGCATTTAGAGAAAGGGGCCAATGAATTAGAATATAGAGTTTTTTTGGGTCATCTTGCAAATTATTGCATCTATGGCATTCAAAACACCACACGGGTTGTTTAGACCTTGGTAGGACCTACTACGAGAAACTAATTTACTTCTAGGACTCAAATGTGCATTATCCTACTTATACGAACCAACAAACACATCTGAGATACTTTTAGAACCTCAAGTGTATTTTGCTCTAGTTTCGATTTGGAATTGATTTGTTTCGTATGAGCTAGGGACATGTGACAAAGGCACGTGTATGCAAAATATATAATTTGACACCTCGCCTACTTGCTGCCGCTTCTTCGATGTTATCTGTTGTCATTGCACACATCAAGGATGGGGCCTTGGTGTAGATTGTGTAAGAAAAAAAATCATTGGAAACATCTAATTTCTTGCTATTGTTCGTGCCACGCCATATTTGTAAACAAAAAAAATTCCAAATGTTTTTTTTTTGCTCCATTCATGTCAAAAAATAAATTGGGTAAATCTTAAAAATATTTCCCCGATTCTAGATGTCTCATCCCAAACATCTCAGTTTAGAAGCATTTGAATTAAGGATCTAAGGTTGTCGGAAGAAAAACACTTGAATTTTGACATGCCTTTTTATCTCTTAAGTTACTAAGCTCCCTAGGAATGGAGCATCTTGGTGCACTGAGGTAGTTTTTTTTTATATTTGTGGCCCCATATGTCAAGGAATGGATAGAATGAAGGCCATGGTTGGGCCTATTCGCACATGAACGTGGCACTCCCAAGCTGATTTGTAGACAAATCTTTAAATATGTGAACATTTTCTAATTTGTGAACATCTCTGAATTCAGGGAACTACTTCTGAAATCCAGGAATATTTTCTAAATTCACAAATATTTCTTGAGGTTCATGAATAGTTTTTAATCCATGAATATATTTTTAATTCATGAACATGTTTTTCCAAATGCATACACATTTGTAAATTATATTTTTATTGTTCATAATGTTTTTAAAAATCATGAACATTTTATATATTACAGAACATTTTAAATATTCTCTTTACTTTTCAGTTTTTCTTCCTCTTTGTTTTTTCCTTCGCTTATCAGTATGGGCCGAGGCCCAATTGGAAAATGGCCAGCTAACGAAGCAAGCGTTCTGGGGGTGCGAATGTTTGGTCATCCTTCAACGTGTTGCACCCTGAATAGGCCCTCCAACATGTGTGGGTTATTTCATTTGTGGGGCAAGGTGAAATGGTTTTTTTGCTTCATGCATTTTGTGAGGGAGTGGCACCAACTTGCTGGTTTTAGGCCGAGCGGTCGGGCCCCTGCTTTCTTCCTCTTTCCCGTCGTGCTCCTCGGGCGGTGTATTCGCGATGGAAGACCCACGTCGTGCTAGCGTTGGAGGAGAGCTAGAACGGAAAGCTCAGACACTAGAGATCCAAATCAACATGAGCAATTGATGTAGAGCCCGTTGTTGCTAGGACTTGATAATAGATCTAACCTCAAAGTTGGGAGGCGACTAGGTAGAGAGATTGCAGTCCTTATGGGGACGAAAAACAGTGTAAGGAGAATGATTCTGAGAGGCCGAGGCACGGGTGAATTGGGTTGTGTGTGTATGTGTGTGTGTGGGAGGGGGGGGGTGCATGGTACATGGG
>NC_041393.1:135269850-135331415 GCF_002162155.2 Triticum dicoccoides | reverse complement strand
TATTTCAATGTATATGGTGTGATGGTCAAATAGGTTTATGCAGCGGCGTAGACAAGCCCCAGGAAACTTGGGTCGCTTCGTAGGCGCGAAGATCGATTCCTTTGTTGACTATTGACACAGTGCAGCTACAGTTCTATACTATAGCTACAGTGAATGAAGTTAGCCTGAGGCTTGCCGTATTCCTGGGCGCATCCACTGGTTTTATGTAGGGTGAAAAGCGGCGATACACATGAACACAAACAACTACTCCCTTCGTTCCTAAATACTTGTCTTTCTAGAAATTTTAACAAGTAACTACATACGGCACAAAATGAGTGAATCTACACTTTAAAATATGTCCATACATCCGTATGTTCAGTCCATTTGAAATGCCTAGAAAGACAAGTATTTGGGAACGAAGGGAGTAGTGATTAAAACACCGAACCGAAATGAATAAACAAAAAATGTCGCTGAACTCACAAATTCTACCCCTTCTGGAAAATTCTTTTTTTCTTTGTTTTCAGTGCAGCTTAGTTCGGTTCTTTGATTTCCAGTGTAAAAGTGTTGACCTCTAATTGTAAATAGCCAGAAGAAAATTCTATGAGGAACGACACGGAAAAGCGCGTGTCACTTTCTAGTAAAGTTTAAGTACTACTCCCTCCGTCCCATAATATAAGAACATTTTTGACACTATAGTGTCAAAAATGTTCTTATATTATGGGACGGAGTGAGTATATTACAACGGAGTAGTCCCATAGGAACACTCAGTTAAAATGTTTTGTATTGCATGCTCAGATGGTGATGTAACTTGTTTTGACACGGTAACTATAGAACAATTGTTCTACAGTGTATTTTCATTCATCAACAAAAGTATGATGCATGGAAGGAGAAGAAAAAGGAGATTAAAAAAAGGCTAACCCTAAAAAACAGAATCAGCCAACAGCAGTTCTGGGTATTGAACACATGATGATTATATGTTACTGGCTATCCACTGACTGAAGGAGTCAACATTCTTCTCTTTTATTTTGTATTGAAGTAGCTTCAGGTCCTGTTTGAGAAAGTACTCCCTCAATTTTTACTTAGTGTGTGTATTAGCTTTGGTTAAAGTCAAATTTTGTAAACTTTGACAAAGTTTATAAACAAAAATATTAACATATACAATATACAATATACAATTAACAAATCAACAACATTAGATTTATTATTGAATGTACTTTCACATCGTATAGATTTATCTTGGTAAATGTCTATATTGTTTTCTATAAACTTGGTTGTGCGCCCCGAGGAAATTCTTCAAGGAGGTCGACAAGGCGCGCATGAAGTTCCTCAGGGCGCAAGATGAAGAGCTATCTGGTGGCAAGTGCAAAGTAAGCTGGAAGATCGTTACGTCACCGATGAACCGTGGCGGGCTCGGCATCCCCGATCTCGAGCGCTTCGCCTGCGCGCTAATGCTGCGATGGCTTTGGCTTGCCTGGAAGCACCTAGACAGGCCCTGGGGTGGCCTCGGCACACCGTGCGATGATAGGGACGGCGCGCTCTTCGCGTCGGCCACGACAGTCGCCATCAAGAACGGAGAGTCGGCCCTGTTCTGTCGTAGCCGCTGGCTTGGCGACCGTCCCCTCTGCCTGGAGTACACGGACCTGTTCAACCACTCGTCGAGGAAGAATAGAACAGTCCGGGCCGCGCTGCAGGGCGACAAGTGGATCCAAGGCCTTCGCCACGGCAATCTAGGCGACATCCTACCCCAGTTCATCCTGCTGCAGCGAGAGATTCGGGACGCTCACATCACTCTCCAGGAGGGAACCCTCGATGAGATCAGATGGACTGCAGGAGGCGGGGTGGAGTACTCGGCGAGCTCAGCTTACGACATGCAATTTACCGATCACCCCCACACTGATCACCAGTCCCTCATCTGGAAGGCGTGGGTGCCCGGGAAGGTGAAGATGTTCCACTGGCTGCTGCATCTCAATTGGCTCTGGTGCAACGACAGGCTACAGCAACGTGGATGGGAGAACAGATACTTCTGCGCGCTCTGCAACCGAAACCTAGTGTCGGTGTCAAAACCGGCGGATCTTAGGTAGGGGGTCCCGAACTGTGTGTCTAAGGCTAATGGTAACAGGAGGTGGGGGACATGATGTTTACCCAGGTTCGGGCCCTCTCGATGGAGGTAATACCCTACTTCCTGCTTGATTGATCTTGATGATATGAGTATTACAAGAGTTGATCTACCACGAGATCGTAGAGGCTAAACCCTAGAAGCTAGCCTATGATTATGATTATTGTTGTCCTACGGACTAAACCCTCTAGTTTATATAGACAAGGGGGATAGGGTTACACAGAGTCGGTTACAGAGAAGGAGATCTACATATCCGAATTGACAAGCTTGCCTTCCACGCAAAGGAGAGTCCCACCCGAACACGGGACGAAGTCTTCAATCTTGTATCTTCATAGTCCAAAAGTCCGGCCGAAGTATATAGTCCGGCTGTCCAAGGACCCCCTAATCCAGGACTCCCTCAGTAGCCCCTGAACCAGGCTTCAATGACGATGAGTCCGGCGCGCAGATTGTCTTTGGCATTGCAAGGCGGGTTCCTTCTCCGAATACTCCATAGAAGATCTTGAACACAAGGATCGTGTCCGGCTCTGCAAAACAAATTCCACATACCATCGTAGAGAGTACAATATTCCAAAAATCTAATCTACTGACAACTTTCCATAGCGTGACATCACGCCGTAGCCCGGTCATTATGCGAACCGTTTTTCTCATCCTGCCACCGCACATATCGCGAGGCGGTTTTATTGGCACATCTTGTCGAAGCAGAGATTGTGTCCCCTTATCACGGGATTCTCATTAATACGGGTGTGGGTAACCCAACCGCGCCATCAACGCGGCGCTTGGGGAATAAGCGAGTTTACCGGGCAAGTGGGGAGGCGCAGGATCCCTGTGGCCTTTATAAGGGGATAAGGACTCCCTTTTTCACCCGCACCTTCTTCTTCCTTTGCTCATCCATCCCCCCTCGCTCGAGCTCTAGCGCCCAACCGTTCGTCTTCTCCGCCCAAAAAGGTCTTCCAAAAATGTCCGGATCCGGAGCAGGAGGCAAGTGGATGGCCTCTACCATCCGAGAGAGGGATATCAAAAAGCTTTGGGAGGCCGGGTATCTGGCCAAGAAAATCAGCCACCGTCTTCTGACAGTGGGACAGATCGTCCCTACTCCGGAACCCCACGAGAGGGTTGTATTCCTCCCTTATTTTGTCCGCGGGCTAGGGTTTCCCCTCCACCCATTAGTTCGCGGCATCATGTATTATTACGGGATCGATTTTCATGATCTATCCCCCAATTCCTTCCTCCACATCTCGACATTCATCGTCGTGTGCGAGGCCTTTCTCCGCATCTCGCCACTCTTTGGCTTATGGCTGAAAATCTTTAATGTGAAGCCCAAGGTAGTGAACGGAGTGCACACCGAGTGCGGAGGCACCATGGTGAGCAAGATGCCCAACATCACATGGCCAGCAGGTACTTTCAATGATTCCGTCAAAGAGTGGCAGCAGCAGTGGTTTTACATCACTGAGCCGCACAGCACGGAATGGGACGCTGCTCCTGAATTCCGATCCGGAGCCCCCCTGCGGCTTACGTCCTGGCCCAAAAAGGGCCTGAACTGGTCTTCGTCCGATGAACTATCGGTGCTCCAGACGCGCGTCAAGGATATGGAAGACAAGAATATCAAACTTGTCAATGTAGTCCAGGTGATGTTAGTTCACTGGATTCTTCCTTGTCAACACCGGGCTTGCAATTTATGAGAATTCGACCCGGTCAAGCACCAGACCCTGCTAGAGCTCTTCGGCTCCTCGCATAAGGACATTTGGAAGGTGCTCTTTAAGTCCGGAAAATTGTGGCCAGACTCCGTCGAGGACCGCGGGTACCAACTATCCCGCCCCGCAAGTTCGGTAAGTCATTATATGTTGGCGATTCATATGTTTTATTCGCATATCCTATGGAAAATGCTTAATGTGATCTCCACAACTCTCCTAGGGCTAGACGAAGAAGGTGGGGCGGATCTACTGTCCGGCCCCTTTGCCAGAAGAACTGGCCGGCCCACTTCTGACGAAGATGTTGGTCCCGGCACCTTACAAGGCGTTGAAGAAGAAGGCCGAGAAGGGGCCTGACGGTGTCCTGAACTAGGGGGTACTCACCACGTCATCTCCCGATCTGTTAAATTGGGTCGAGGACCCCCATGGCCGTATACTCATGGGCCAGTCCGGACAACTGCCGCATAGAAGGAAGATTCCGCAAGACTTGGTGATCAAGACAAGGACTCCTCCCCCACCGGCGTATTCGGCTAGGACTCTTGTTATCCTAGGCCTCTGGTGCATTATATAAACCGAGGCTAGGCTAGTCGATAGAGATATATACAACAATCATACCATAGGCTAGCTTCTAGGGTTTAGCCTCTCTGATCTCGTGATAGATCTACTCTTGTACTACCCATATCATCAATATTAATCAAGCAGGAGTAGGGTTTTACCTCCATCGAGAGGGCCCGAACCTGGGTAAAAACATCGTGTCCCTTGTCTCATGTTACCATCCGCCTAGACGCACAGTTCGGGATCCCCTACCCGAGATCCGCCGGTTTTGACACCGACAGGGCCAAAAAGACCAGGGGCGGCCTTCGTCGCCGTGGCACTTCGGACACAATGTCCAAAGACTCCGATGCCCGATCTTCCTCCGGAGAGGACGAGGAAGAGAAGGAAGAACCCTCCCCAGCGAGGGGAGGAAAGAAAAGGACGACCTCCACACCTTTGGAGGCCGAGTCGCCTAAGAAGGGAAAAACTCCCCTTCCAGAGGAGTCCGTCGCTGCTGCCGACAGCAGTCCGACGTGGGATCCCAGGGCCCAGCCCCTAGTGAACTCGTGAGTATATAAAATCCGAATACATTTATGCGTCCGGACTCATCATGGCATAATATTTTAATCTGAGCCATACTTTTTTTGCAGTCCGGCAAGGTCCCGCACCGAACAATCCTCGTCGGAGGATTTACTGGGCTCGGATGCTATGGAGAGTGGGACACCCCCGAAGGCCCCCTCCCCCAAACATGTGAATGACAATGAGGTTTCGTCCCAGAAGGACACATGCCAAGGAGGGGGGGAGATCGTACAGGCGGCGCCAGGAGGTCAAACTTCAGGGGCCGGGTATATGGGAGAGAAGACTCCCACAGACGTCGACGACAGGGGCTATCTCGAATTCGGCCCCCAACCGGACGTAATTCCGGACACCAATATGGCTCCGGAAGCAGGCAGGCGGCTTCCCTCGGCTAGAGGGGGTTGCTACGTCTTGAGCTTGCATTGGTTTTCCTTGAAGAGGAAAGGATGATGCAGCAATAGTAGCGTAAGTATTTCCCTTAGTTTTTGAGAAACAATGTATCAATCCAGTAGGAGGCTCCTCAAAAGTCCCACGTACCTACACAAACCAACAAAGAACTCGCAACCAATGCAATAAAGGGGTTGTCAATCCCTTCACGGCCACTTGCGAAAGTGAGATCTGATGGAGATAGTATGATAAGATAAATATATTTTTGGTATTTTATAATATAGATACAAAAAGTAAAGATGCAAATAAAAGTAGATTGAAAGCTTATATGATAAAAGATAGACCCGAGGGCCATAGGTTTCACTAGTGGCTTCTCTCAAGATAGCATAAGTATTACGGTGGGTGAACAAATTACTGTCGAGCAATTGATAGAAAAGCGAATAATTATGAGATTATCTAGGCATGATCATGTATATAGGCATCACGTCCGTGACAAGTAGACCGACTCCTGCCTGCATCTACTACTATTACTCCACACATCGACCGCTATCCACCATGCATCTAGAGTATTAAGTTCATAAGAACAGAGTAACGCATTAAGAAATATGACATGATGTAGAGGGATAAACTCAATCAATATGATACAAACCCCATCTTTTTATCCTTGATGGCAACAATACAATACGTGCCTTGCAACCCTTTCTGTCACTGGGTAAGGACACCGCAAGATTGAACCAAAGCTAAGCACTTCTCCCATGGCAAGAAAGATCAATCTAGTAGGCCAAACCAAACTGATAATTCAAAGACACTTGCAAAGATAACTCAATCATACATAAAAGAACTCAGAGAAGATTCAAATATTTCTCATAGATAAACTTGATCATAAACCCACAATTCATCGGATCTCGACAAACACACCGCAAAGAGAGTTTACATCGAATAGATCTCCACAAGAGAGGGGGAGAACATGGTACCGAGATCCAAAAAGAGAGAAAAAGCCATCTAGCTAATAACTATGGACCCGAAGGTTTGTGGTAAACTACTCACAACTCATCGGAAGGGCTATGGTGTTGATGTAGAAGCCCTCCGTGGTCGATTCCCCCTTCGGCGGAGCACCGGCGAAGGCTCCAAGATGGGATCTCACGGATACAGAAGGTTACGGCGGTGGAAATTGTTTTTCGTTGGCTCCCTGGATGTTTTCGGGGTACGTAGGTATATATGGGAGGAAGAAGTACGTCGGTGGCCGCTCGAGGGGCCCAGGAGATAGGGGCGCCCAGGAGGGGTGGGCGCGCCCTCCTATCTCCTGGCCGCCTCGATTGCTTCTTGACTTGCACTCCAAGTCCTCTGGATCACGTTCGTTCCAAAAATCACTCTCCCGAAGGTTCCATTCTGTTTGGACTCCGTTTGATATTCCTTTTCTTCGAAATACTGAAATAGGCAAAAAACCAGCAATACAGGTTGGGCCTCCGGTTAGTAGGTTAGTCCCAAAAATGATATAAATGTGTAAAATAAAGCCCATAAACATCTAAAAGGGGTAATATAATAGCATGGAATAATCAAAAATTATAGATACATTGGAGACATATCAAGCATCCCCAAGCTTAATTCCTGCTCGTCCTCGAGTAGGTAAATGATAAAAACAGAATTTTTGATGTGGAATGCTACCTAGCATAATTCTCAATGTAATTTTCTTAATTGTGGCATGAATGTTCAGATCCAAATGATTCAAAATAAAAGTTCATATTGACATAAGAAATATTAATACTTCAAGCATACTAATCAAAGCAACCATGTCTTCTCAAAATAACATGGCTAAAGAAAGTTATCCCTACAAAATCATATATTCTTGCTGTTGCTCTATCTTCATCACACAAAGTATTTAATCATGCACAACCCCGATGACAAGCCAAGCAATTGTTTCATACTTTAGTAATCTCAAACTTTTTCAACTTTCACGCAATACATGAGCGTGAGCCATGGACATAACACTATATGTGGAATAGAATGGTGGTTGTGGAGAAGACAAAAAGGAGAAGATAGTCTCACATCAACTAGGCGTATCAACGGGCTATGGAGATGTCCATTAATAGATATTAATGTGAGTGAGTAGGGATTGCCATGCAACGGATGCACTAGAGTTATAAATGTATGAAAGCTCAACAAAAGAAATTAAGTGGATGTGCATCCAACTTGCTTGCTCACGAAGACCTAGGGCATTTTGAGGAAGGCCATCATTGGAATATACAAGCCAAGTTCTATAATGAAAAATTCCCACTAGTATATGAAAGTGACAATCATAGGAGACTCTCTATCATGAAGATCATGGTGCTGATTTGAAGCACAAGTGTGGTAAAAGGATAGTAGCATTGTCCCTTCTCTCTTTTTCTCTCATTTTTTTCTTTTCTCTTTTTTTCTTTTTTTCCCTTTTTCCATTTTTTTTCCTTGGCCTTTTTTTTTCTTTTGGCCTTTCTCTTTTTTTCTTTTTTTAAAGTCCGAAGTCTCATCCCGACTTGTGGGGGAATCATAGTCTCCATCGTCCTTTCCTCACTGGTACAATGCTCTAATAATGAAGATCATCACACTTTTATTTACTTACAACTCAAGAATTACAACTCAAAACTTAGAACAAGATATGACTCTATATGAATGCCTCCAGCGGTGTACTGAGATATGCAATGAATCAAGAGCGACATGTATGAAAATTATGAAGGTGGCCTTGCCACAAATACGATGTCAACTACATGATCATGCAAAGAGCAATATGACAATGATGATGTGTGTCATATAAACGGAACGATGGAAAGTTGCATGTCAATATATCTCAGAATAGCTATGGAAATGCCATAATAGGTAGGTATGGTGGCTGTTTTGAGGAGGATATATGTTGGGTGTATGGTACCGGCAAAAGTTGCACGGTACAAGAGAGACTAGCAATGGTGGAAGGATGAGAGTGCGTATAATCCATGGACTCAACATTAGTCAAAAGAACTCATATACTTATTGCAAAAATCTACAAGTAAAAACAAATTATTATGCGCATGCTCCTAGGGGGATAGATTGGTAGGAAAAGACCATCGCTCGTCCCCAACCGCCACTCATAAGGAAGACAATCAATAAATAAAATTATGCTCCAACTTCATCACAAAGCGGTTCACCATACGTGCATGCTACGGGAATCACAAACTTCAACACAAGCATTATTTAAATTCATAATCACCCAACTAGCATGACTTTAATATCACTACCTCCATATCTCAAAACAATTATTAAGTACCAAATTGATCATAGCATCCAATTCACTTCCTATGATAGTTTTTATTATACCCAACTTGGATGCCTACCATTCTAGGACCAATTTTATAACCATAGCAAATACCATGCAGTTCTAAGAGACTCTCAAAATAATATAAGTGAAGCATGAGAGACTAGTAATTTCTACAAAATTAAGCCACCACCGTGTTCTAGAAGATATAAGTGAAGCACTAGAGCAAAAACTATCTAGCTCAAAAGATATAAGTGAAGCACATAGAGTATTCTAATAAATTACAATCAAGTGGGCTTCTCCCAAAAGGTATGTACAGCAAGGATGATTGTGGAAAACTAAAAAGCAAATACTAATATCATACACGACGCTCCAAGCAAAACACATATCATGTGGTGAATAAAAATATAGCTCCAAGTAAAGTTACCAATGAACAAAGACGAAAGAGGGGATACCTTCCGGGGGCATCCCCAAGCTTAGGTTTTTGGCTATTCTTGAATATATTGGGGTGCCTTGGGCATCCCCAATCTTAGGCTCTTGCCACTCCTTATTCCATAGTCCATCAAATCTTTACCCAAAACTTGAAAACTTCACAACACAAAACTCAACAGGAAATCTTATAAGCTCTGTTAGTGAAAGAAAACAAAACCACCACATAAGGTACTGTAATGAACTCATTCTTTATTTATATTGGTGTTAAACCTACTGTATTCCAACTTTTTTTGCGAATTAAACATATCCATTACTTAAGCAAGGTCATTCAAGTCTGGTTGACACAAAACGTCAACATCTTCAGGAGCGCACCGAAGCCACACAACAGTCTTGGGCAACGAGCAACCCATTTGAGCAAGTGCATTACTAGCCTTATTCTGCTCTCTCTGGATGACTCGTATTTTATGCTGACGACCAACAAGAAGCTGTCTTGTTTCTCCCACCATAGCCGCTACAGGTGACCTATTGGCCGTAGGGTCACCGATCATGCGCGCCGTTGTCGTGTAGTCCGTCTCGACGATGAGACTTTCAGTACTCCATTCAAGAGCCAAGGCCACCCCCTCCATGCATGCCGCTACCTCGGCCTCGAGAGCACTCGAACATCTCTGAATGAACCTGCATGACGCAAAAATGATGGCACCATGATGGTCGTGCAAAATCATTCTTGCGCCTCCTGTACCTTCCTCTTCCTTCCATGAGCCATCAACATTTAGCTTCGCCCACCCCAATGGTGGTTTTATCCAGCGTTCTGGCGCTAGTGTGCAGGTCGCTGTGAGAGCTTTTTTTTCCTTTCTCCCTCCATCCACCATAGGAGATGGCTGTCTTCCCCTTAACAACATCAGCTGTGGGGTATTGCTGAATATTGATCAGTGTTTCAATGTATCTAGAGAGGAACCTGCAAGATGCATCAACGGGAGGCGCCGGCTTCTCATGATAGACTTCATTTCTAACGTACCAGTTCCGCCACAGGGTCATTATAATTGGTAGGCGTTCAGCATCGGTACACCCATCCAGCAGATGAATAATCCATTCTGGGCCTGTGTTGGCGATGGAATCCACCTTAGGCATGTCCATTTGCTCGCCATCGCCATCCATAATCGCCGCGCCAGGGGACATCTGCATAAGGCATGGAATATGTCCTCCCGCTCCATTCCACATAAAACACAAATATTAGAGACCTCGACCTTTCGCTTATGCTTACTTTCAAGAGTGGCCAGCGAGTTCGATGCAATACGCCATGCAAATACTCGTACCTTCGGGGGAGCAGGGCACCCCCACACTGCCTTCCAGACGGCACCAGTGTCGTCTGGTGCCCTGCTCGTGGAGCACATGGTGGTGCTGGTTCGCCCTTCCAGGGCAAGGTTGTACGCGCTGCATATAGTGAAGATGCCACGGGTGTCACGGGCCCAAGCTAGGTCATCATCCAGTCCTTGCGGGCTAGTTTTGATCGATAAGATGCACTCCACATCCGGCATGGTGAAGAATTGTTGAAGGAGACCCACCCTCCATCGACCGTTGTCGTCGAGGAGTTCTGACACTCACCGGAGCCGGCATGTGCCATGCGCCGTGATTGGCCTACAGGACGTGGGCCGCGGGATCCAAGGGTCCCGCCATATGCGGATACTCGCACCGTTTCCCACTCGCCACACAAGCCCCTGCTTAAGCAACTTGAGGCCATGCTGGATCGCGTGCCATGTTGGGGACGCATTACCTGAAAAAACCATATCCTCAAGGGACCCATTAGGATAATATTTTTCTTTCAATACCTGAGAGCATAAGGAATCCAGTCTAGTGAGTAGCCGCCAGGCTTGACGAGCAAGCAAGGCCTGGTTGAAGATGCGGAAGTCACGGAAGCCAAGTCCCCCCTTGGCCTTTGGTTCAATTATTTTCTCCCATGCTCGTCAATGCGTCTTTCGCTGCCCATGCTTTGAACCCCACCAAAGTTTCCTCACTAAGCGTGTGAGGTCCTTGCAAACCGAACATGGCAATTTGAACACTCCCATAATATAAGTGGGAATTGCCTGCAGGACGGATTTTATCAAAGTCTCCTTCCCTGCCTGCGAGAGAGTGTCACCCCATGCCATTATTCTTTTGGTCAAACTCGCCTGCAACATCTGGAATTTCCCCTTGTGCATACGACCATCTGGTGTTGGCAATCCAAGGTATTTCCCTTCAAACTCGGATTTTTGTACCTGCAATTCCTGTCTGACCACCGCCTGCATCACCAAGGGGCAACTATCACCAAACTGAATAGAGCACTTTTGTGGGTTTATGAGCTGGCCCGTGGCCCTCGCGTATCTATGTACAACATTCTTCACATAAATAGCCTGGTCGGCATTAGCTTTGAAGAATAGAAGAGTGTCATCGGCAAACAATAGATGTGATATTCCTGGTGCACGGCTACAGATTTTGATTGGTTGGAAAGCTTGCGTCTCCACTCCCTGTCTTAGCAGTGCAGACAACCCATCAGCAATGAATAGGAATAAAAACGGGGAAAGGGGGTCACCTTGCTGAAGCTTTCGCTTCGATGCAAATGAATCCAAGATGGCTCCATTAAATTTTACTGAATAGCTCACCGAGGTTACACATGTCATTATCCATTGTACCCACTGATGAGAGAAGCCCAACTTTTCGATCGTCTGCTTCAAGAACCCCCAGTCCACCCAGCCATACACCTTTGAAAGATCTAGCTTGTACGCACAGAAGCTATTGTCCAGATTTTTCTCATGTTGAAGAAAGTGCAGACACTCAAAAGCAAGCAGTGCATTATCTGTGATCAGACACCCCGGCACAAACGCACTCATTTCGTTGACCCCATCAGGCATGCAGCCTGTCCTGAAGAATTCCTGTACCGCTTTTACAATTTCTTCCTTCATAACAAGCCAATTTTTCTAAAAAAATCTCGGCGGAAATCCGTCCTTCCCCTGTGCCTTCAACGGTCCCATTTGAAAGAGACTGTCAGATATCTCTTTTTCGGTGAAGTCCGCGCATAGCCGTTCATTCATCTCTGGGGTGACTTTCTCCTCATAAAGGTCTAATAGT
Organism: Triticum dicoccoides; assembly: GCF_002162155.2. NCBI lineage: Eukaryota > Viridiplantae > Streptophyta > Magnoliopsida > Poales > Poaceae > Triticum > Triticum dicoccoides. The sequence goes on along the minus strand of NC_041393.1, from coordinate 135,319,339 downwards.
GCATCATGATCACCATGGCTGCACCCTGTATCATCAATCAGCCTTTTCACCCTGTTTTTGCATGCCCTCCATACTGCTTTGCTCTGAAAAAAATTGTGTTGCGGTCGCCCTCCCGCAGCCAGTCTATCCAGCTGCGTTGCATCCACAACATCTCCTCGCGGTATAGCAGCTCTTGCATATGGTCACATACTTTCCGTATATCATTCCTATTCACATTCATTCTCATTAATTCCTCAAGCTGAGTTCTTGACTTCTCAAGTTCCTTAGTGATGTTTCCAAATTTTTCTTTGCTCCACGCATGAAGCTCCACCATGAGTTTTGCAAGGCCAGACCGAATGTCTCCTAGGCTGAACTTATGTCCCGCCTTTTCCCAGGCCAAGGCAACACGTTCTGGTAAACTTGCATCCCTTTCCCAAAAGGTTTCATACCGCCTGAAATTACTGCGTACACTATTTGGTTCCTCAAAATAAGCAAACAACACACGAAAAACAGAACATGTCAAAAACAGAACAGTCTGTAGCAATCTGTAACTAACGCAAACTTCTGGAATATTAAAAATCCTACCGAAATAGTAAGTCCTGGACAATTTGTCTATTGATCAGAAGCAAAAAGAATCAACGGAAAAGCACATTTCTGTGATTTAACAAAACTAATTTCGTGCGTGCAAAGTTTCTGTTTTTCAGCTGAATCAAATCAACTATCACCGTAGGTTATCCTATAGGTTCTACTTGGCACAAACACTAATTAAAACATAAAAACACATCTAAACAGAAGGTAGATACAAAATTTATTACTAAACAGAAACAAAAACAAAAAACACAAATAAAATCGGGTTGCCTCCCAACTAGCGCTATCATTTAACGCCCCTAGCTAGGCATAAAAGCGAAGATAGATCTAAGTAGTGCCATCTTTGGCACTAAATTCATAAGTAGCCCGCATGATAGATTCATAAGGTAATTTGACTTTCTTTCTTGTAAAGTGCTCCATGCCTTTCCTTAATGGAAATTGGAATACAATATTTCCTTCCTTCATATCAATAATCGCACCAATCGTTCTAAGTAAAGGTCTACCAAGAATAATAGGGCAAGAAAGATTGCAATCTATATCAAGAACGATAAAATCTACGGGCAGCAAATTTCTATTTGCAACAATGAGAACATAATTGATTCTTCCCATTGGCTTTTTAATGGTGGAATCCGCAAGGTGCAAATATAAAGAGCAATCACCAAGATCATGGAAACCTAGAATATCACATAAAGTTTTCGGAATCGTGGAAACACTAGCACCCAAATCACACAAAGCAAAACACTCAGGATCTTTAATTTTAATCTTTATAGTAGGTTCCCACTCATCATTAAGTTTTCTAGGTATAGAAACTTCCAAATTAAGTTTTTCATCATAAGATTGCATCAAGGCATCAACGATATGTTTGGTAAAAGCTTTATTTTGACTATAAGCATGAGGATAATTAACAACGGATTGCAACAAGGAAATACAACCTTCTAAAGAACAATTATCATAGTCAAATTCCTTGAAATCCGAGATAGTGGGTTCTGTAAGTGCATCTAGTGCCACCCCTAGTTTGGTTTTGGAGTATTGACGACAAACGTGGTTGAGGGACTAATGTGTTTGTGAGAATTGTAGGATAACACAGGTAGTAGTCCCTCCTTGATTCGGTTTACCTGCTGGAGATGACCCCTAAAAATGTATGAAGACATTGAAGATAATGGTGGTACATGAAGATATTCACATTGAAGACTATGACAGAAGAAGACATTGAGTGAAGACTATGGAGCGCGAAGACTTAGTAGTTTCGTTGTTTCTTTACTTCTTTGTTGAGTCATAGGAACCACCGCACTGTTAAGTGGGGTCCAAGTGAACAAAGTCAGAGTGACTGAAGTGATGCTCAACCAAAATCCTATGTCTTCGAGCGAAGACAATGAGAGCAAATCTTATCCAGAGTCGGATAAGTCAGCTTTACTTGTAGCCCAAGTCAAGCTGTCGCGTGTGTTTGAAATCTGACCGTTGTGACACGTGTCAGTTCCTTAATGACCCAGGGTCATTTCGGACAAATCAGGTTGGGTTGCCCAGTGGCTATAAATAGCCCACCCCCTACACCATAAATTGGTGGCTGCTCAGAGTTAGTGCACGACTTTTGTCATCGAGAGCAACCCACCTCCGAAGAGTTTGAGAGAGAAATCCTTGTGAGGACAAAGCCCAAAACACCTAGAGCCCAAAGAGTGTTTGGCATCACTGAAGTCTTTCTGTCTGCGTGATCTGAAGACTTGTTACACTTGAGGACTGTGAATCCTCCAGCCGGTTAGGCGTCGCGTTCTGTGCATCCAAGAGTAATTGTGGATCGCCGGTGAACGAAGTCTGTGAAGGTTTGGAAGTCTACCATGAAGACTTACCAGAGTGATTGGGCGGGGACTGTGTGTCCTTAGCTCAAGGGGAATAAGGTGAAGACACGGTCTTCTGAGTTCAATCTCAGCCTCCCTAACCAGACGTACAGTTGTCATAGCAACTGGAACTGATCGAACAAATAGTTGTCTTCAAAACACACCGGTTCTATCTCTTACTCTCTTTACTTACAGTTTGTCTTTGTGAAGTCATTGCCTGATTGCTCTGCCTGTTTGAATTCACTATGTGACTACTTGTTCTGATTGACTTCATACTATCTTCCATCCTGATCCTACTACCTAGCTGCTATCAGTCATCATGCTTTAGCTTCATACTATGGCTTGTCTAGTGTAGTTCATCTTCCGCTGCATGTTTATAGGTCCAGTTTTCGTGTTCGTCTTCGAAACTCTCATGTTTTGAAGACTTTCATAAAAATCACCTATTCACCCCCCTCTAGTCGATAACTAGCACTTTCAGGTTCAATGCTATTTAGAATCATGACCTCTCCAATCCCACTTTTACCAAATTTAGCATCAAGATCTAAAAACTCTGATTTATTTGGACGCCTTCTAACTAAAGTTGACTCATATCCAGTCCCATTATTATCAAGATTCATATTGCAAAACAAAGATCTAATAGGAGACACATCAATAACTTTAAGATCTTCATCATTATTTTCATGGAAACTAGAAGAACACGCCTTTACAAAGCAATCTTTTTAGCACGCAATCTAGAAGTTCTTTCCTTGCACTCGTCAATGGAAATTCTCATTGCTTTGAGAGACCCATTGATATCATGCTTAGGAGGGGTATATCTAAGTTTAAGAAAATCAACATCAAGCGAAAGTCTATCAACGTTCCTAGCCAAATCATCAACTTTGAGCAATTTTTCTTCAAGCAAAGCATTAAAATTCTTTTGGGAAATCATAAATTATTTCACACTATTCTCAAAATCAGAGGGCATCTTATTAAAATTTCCATAAGAACTATTGTAGGAATTTCCATAATTATTAGAGGAATTACTAGGGAACGGTCTAGAATTAAAGCTTCCTCTATAAGCATTGTTTCCAAAACTATTCCTACCAATAAAATTCACATCCATAGATTCATTATTATTCTCAATCAAAGTAGACAAAGGCATATCATTGGGATCAAGAGGAGTATTTTTAGTAGCAAACAACTTCATAAGTTCATCCATCTTTCCACTCAAAACATTGATTTCTTCTATAGCATGCACTTTTTTACTAGAAGATCTTTCGGTGTGCCATTGAGAATAATTAGCCATAATATTATCAAGAAGTTTTGTAGCATCTCCTAACGTGATTTCCATAAACGTGCCTCCCGCGGCCGAATCTAAAAGATTTCTAGAAGCAAAGTTCAAACCGGCATAAAATTTTTGTATGATCATCCATAAATTCAAACCATGAGTAGGGCAATTGCGAATCATCAATTTCATTCTTTCCCAAGATTGGGCAACATGCTCATGATCAAGTTGTTTAAAATTCATAATATCGTTCCTAAGAGTGATAGTCTTAGCGGGAGGAAAATACTTAGAGATAAAAGCATCTTTGCACTTGTTCCAAGAATCAGTACTATTTTTAGGCAAAGACGAAAACCAAACTTTAGCACGATATGTAAGTGAAAACGGAAATAACTTCAATTTAACAATATCATTATCCGTATCTTTCTTCTTTTGCATATCACACAAATCAACAAAGTTGTTTAGATGAGTAGCGGCATCTTCACTAGGAAGGCCGGCGAATTGATATTTCATAACAAGATTCAGCAAAGCAGTATTTATTTCATAAGACTCAACATCATTAAGAGGAGCAATCGGAGTACTAAGGAAATCATTATTATTGGTATTGGAGAAATCACACAATTTGGTATTATCTTGCGCCATGGCAACAAGTAATCCAAAACACAAGCAAACAGAAAAAGGCAAGCGAAAGCGAGAGAGAGGAAGATTGGGAAAGAGAGGGCAAATAAAACGGCAAGGGTGAAGTGGGGGAGAGGAAAACGAGAGGCAAATGGCAAATAATGTAAATGCGAGGGAGATGAGTTTGTGATGGGTACTTGGTATGTCTTGACTTGAGCAAAGACCTCCTCGGCAACGGCGCCAGAAATCCTTCTTGCAACGTCTTGAGCTTGCGTTGGTTTTCCTTGAAGAGGAAAGGGTGATGCAGCAATAGTAGCATAAGGATTTTCCTCAATTTTTGAGAACCAAGGTATCATTCCAGTAGGAGGCTCCTCAAAAGTCCCACGCACCTACACAAACAAACAAAGAACTTGCAACCAATGCAATAAAGGGGTTGTCAATCCCTTCATGGCCACTTGCGAAAGTGAGATCTGATAGAGATAGCATGATACGATAAATATATTTTTGGTATTTTATAATATACATGCGAAAAGTAAAGATGCAAATAAAAGTAGATTGAAAGCTTATATGATAAAAGATAGACCCGGGGGCCATAGTTTCACTAGTGGCTTCTCTCAAGATAGCATAAGTATTACGGTGGGTGAACAAATTACTGTCGAGCAATTGATAGAAAAGCGAATAATTATGAGATTATCTAGGCATGATCATGTATATAGGCATCACGTCCATGACAAGTAGACCAACTCCTGCCTGCATCTACTACTATTACTCCACACATCGACCGCTATCCAGCATGCATCTAGAGTATTAAGTTCATAAAAATAGAGTAACACATTAAGAAAGATGACATGATGTAGAGGGATAAACTCAAGCAATATGATATAAACCCCATCTTTTTATCCTCGATGGCAACAATACAATGCGTGCCTTGCAACCCTTTCTGTCACTGGATAAGGACACCGCAAGATTGAACCCAAAGCTAAGCACTTCTCCCATGGCAAGAAAGATCAATCTAGTAGGCCAAACCAAACTGATAATTCAAAGAGACTTGCAAAGATAACTCAATCATACTTAAAAGAATTCAGAGAAGATTCAAATATTTCTCATAGATAAACTTGATCATAAACCCACAATTCATCGGATCTCGACAAACACACCGCAAAATGAGTTTACATCGAATAGATCTCCACAAGAGAGGGGGAGAACATGGTATTGAGATCCGAAAGAGAGAAGAAGCCATCTAGCTAATAACTATGGACCCAAAGGTCTGTGGTAAACTACTCTCAACTCATCAGAAGGGCTATGGTGTTGATGTAGAAGCCCTCCATGGTCGATTCCCCCTCCGGCGGAGCGCCGGCGAAGGCTCCAAGATGGGATCTCGTGGATACAGAAGGTTACGACGGTGGAAATTGTTTTTCGTTGGCTCCCTGGATGTTTTCGGGGTACGTAGGTATATATAGGAGGAAGAAGTACGTCAGTGGCCGCTCGAGGGGCCCAGGAGACAGGGGCGCGCCCAGGAGGGGTGGGCGCGCCCTCCTATCTCCTGGCTGCCTCGATTGCTTTTTGACTTGCACTCCAAGTCCTCTGGATCACGTTCGTTCCAAACATCACGCTCCCGAAGGTTTCATTCCGTTTGGACTCCGTTTGATATTCCTTTTCTTCGAAATACTGAAATAGGCAAAAAATAGCAATACGGGTTGGGCCTCCGGTTAGTAGGTTAGTCCCAAAAATGATATAAATGTGTAAAATAAAGCCCATAAACATCCAAAATGGGTAATATAATAGCATGGAACAATAAAAAATTATAGATACGTTGGAGACGTATCAGGGGTGTGCATGTTCCACTGGCAACCTCTGTCCAACTAGAGGTGTCAGATACTTTATCGGCAACGGTGAAAAGTGCCTCCATCGTCGATGAGCATCGTGCCCTTATGGGTGCGGTGATTGAGAAGATTCAGTTTGCTGAGAGTGGACTGAATGAAGCCTGCATCAGCCTTATAACGGGCCTTGAGGTATGTTTTGTGAGATTTCGAAGAGTGTCATAGTATAGGTAGTAGCCCCTGATGCACTGTTCGGTGAAAGAAGGAACCGAACAGAGGATCAAATAAATGTTCGTATGAGACTCACTTTATGGCATCTCTCTTTTATTCAAAAGAAGGCATCTGTAGCAACTGCCGCCTCTCAAACTGTGGAATTCTCCGGACTGAGGCAGAGTCTGGAGCGGGCCGAAGGGGAACTCGCCCGAGTGAAGAAGCAGTTGAAGGGTAACCAAGGTATGCAGAAACCTTGTTCATATTCAGCACAGATGAATAAGTTTGTGCGATGAAAATATTTATGATGTGCTCTAGGGGCGACGGCCGAAATTGAGGCTCCTAAGAAGGCGGTGGCCGAAGCCGAGAAGAAGGCAGCCGCAGAGCAGGCTCTTTGCGAAAAGCACGAGGCGAGGGTTATTGAAGCTAAGCGAGAGCTTCAAGTGGTCATGGAGAAATGCGAGACCTTGGAGCAGAGTTTATCAGGGAAAGAATCCAAACTCTCCCAAGCTCGCCAAGCCGCAAACGATGCCCGAGGGAAATCCCAAGGTGCCCTGAAGGAAATCCAGGAGGCGAGGAAGATTGCGGCTGGTAAGGCTTTTTCTATACAAAGCAGGTATTTGAAAGGAGAAAATCAAGTGGATAATTTGAATTCTGATTTCTCCAGGGGTGTTTGCGGAGCTGCCACGCAACATATCTGATGCCGCCCAATTCTACCGAGCCGAGGAAAAGGGTACTGTGGAGAAGCTCTTCTGGTCACAGTATTTGGTGCTGAATTATCCGGTGCCATTTGCCGATCAGCTGAAGCAGCTGATCGAACTGCATAAGGCGGCCGAACTAGCCATGAAGGATTTAATTATCCGGCTATGGCCTGTCGAGCCGATTCCAAGCAGTTACTTTGGGCTCGTGAAGCGGCTTGTGAGTGTCTGCCCTCGAATCGAAGTCATCAAGCGGTCAGTCTGTATGGAGGGTGCGTGAATGGCCTTCGCCCGCGCAAAGGTGCACTGGGGGAAAATGGATGCGGAAAAGCAGATGACCGAGGGACCGCCGGAGGGGAAGGAGCACCGCAAGCCCGAATTATATTATGATAGTGTCCTGAAAGGAGCCCGCCTTGCCGCAGAGCAATGCACCAAGGACATTATATTTCCATGAATACAGTCATGTTGTCCTTTGTAATGTTGAACAAGGTCATTTCTAGTATTTATTGCCTGTTATTTGAAAATGTTTCCTCCTGCGTGGTTGTTTTATATATTAATCCTGAGAGTTGGCCAGTCGTCGGCTTCTGCCCCCACGTAGGAAGTACAGGGGTGTTCAGGATAAACCTGAGCACTCTTTATCCCAGTTTTGGGTCCTTGAAGGAGGTGTTCAGCACAACGAACCAGGCAATCGGACTATAGGGCTTTATCACTCTCACTTAGCCATAGGAGTTTGACAAAAGGAAGGTAGGCGCAGCCCCTGGTGTTCGGAAGACCGCACGAGGGGCTCTGTAAGCACCTGATCGGAAGAAAAGCCGATCCATCGCACGCTGCATTGGTTATGGCATTCTGCAGAAGAAATCCTTAAAGATTTTATAATCCCTCGAATAGCTGACCAGCTCTCGCTGAGGGAGTCCTGGATTAGGGGGTATCCGGACAGCCGGACTATATACTTTGGCCGGACTGTTGGACCGTGAAGATACAAGACTCAAGACTTCGTCCCGTGTTCGGATGGGACTCTCCTTTGCGTGGAAGACAAGCTTGGCGATCCGGATATTATATTTCCTTCTTTGTAACCGACTCCATGTAAATCCTAGCCCTCTCCGGTGTCTATATAAACCGGAGAGTTTAGTCCTTAGAGACAGAATCATAATCATCATAGGCTAGCTTCTAGGGTTTAGCCTCTACGATCTCGTGGTAGATCAACTCTTGTAATACCCATATCATTAATATCAATCAAGCAGGAAGTAGGGTTTTACCTCCATCGAGAGGGCCCGAACCTGGGTAAACATTGTGTCCCTTTCCTCCTGTTACCATCAGCCTTAGATGCACAGATCGGGACCCCCTACCCAAGATCCGCCGGTTTTGACACTGACATTGGTGCTTTCATTGAGAGTTCCTCTGTGTCGTTGCTGCAAGGCTTGATGGCTCCTTCAATCATCAACAACAACGCGGTCCAGGGTGAGACTTTTCTTCCCGGACAGATCTTCGTGTTCGGCGGCTTTGCACTACGGGCCAATTCGCTTGGCCATCTGGAGCAGATCGACAGCTACGCCCCTGGCCACCAGGTCAGGTTCGAAAACTTGAACTACATGGCTGATATCCGCGGAGACTTGGTCTTCAATGGATTCGGGCCTGCACTAGGAACGTCGGACTGTCACGATGAGCACGGCTTAGACCTGCTGTCGGACAATGCTCGGGATATCGCCCCTTCAGGAGCCCCAGACCTAAATCCTGAGCAGTTTGCGTCGCCCGAGGACGGGTGGATGGACCCCGCCCTAGAGGCCGCACACTCATCGGCGGTAGAGTCGAACACAGACTTCACCCCCAAGGAAGCCTGTGTCACTAGACCCCTGGACTCGTATCCGGTTGTAGGTTCGAGTCCGCGCGCCTCTAAGCCCGCCGAATCTGGTTGGGCTCTGGTGATGGAGTTCAGTGCTACGAATATCTTCCAGCACTCACCCTTTGGTGACATGCTGAACTCTTTAAAGTCCCTCTCTTTGTCAGGATACTCTCGGCCGAACTATGTCCAGCTCGAGTGGGAAGCAGGCGATGAAGGAATTTGTTGCCCACCCACCACCCACTTCATTGCCACGGTCGATGATTTAACCGACGTGCTTGAGTTCGACTCAGAAGACATCGACAGTGTGGACGACGATGTAGGAGAAGAACAGGAACCGCCGCCCATGGGGCGGTGGACAGACACCTCCCCATATGATATATATATATGGTGGACACTCGAAAGAAACCAATGGCGATGAGGCAATCAAGGATAACCTATCAAGGAAGAAGGAAAAGTACGAACTTCATCAGCGCCGCCTCAAGCCCCGCCAAACAATACCGGCAGAATAGTCAAAAACAATCCATACGGTGCCAAAGATGAATACAATCCCGACCAGCCTGCCTTCGAGCAGGCCGGACAAGCAGCGGGCGGATACTTGGAAAGAGATAACTACATGCCCCCCTCCGAAGACGAGGTGACCCTCGGCAATGACGAATTCGGCGTGCCTGAAGACCCCATGGAGCAAGTTCGCCTTAAGCGACAGCTCATGGCCACGGCGAAAAGCCTGCAAAAGAAACAACAACAGCTCAAAGCAGACCAAGAATTGCTCACAGACAGATGGACCAGGGTCCTGGCCACCAAGGAATACAGACTCAACCGCCCCACCAAACGGTACCCAAGGCACAATTTGCTACCTCAACCCAAGAAGGAGAACCTAAATCCCACACCCCGGCGCCAATATACCACGGTCCAGGACAATATGTAGGAAACGCAAGGCAGCATCCACAAACCTCGACACAGGCGTCATAAGCATCAAGTCAAGGAAGTTGGTACCGAATTCAGCAACCCCCAGTCCGGTCAGCGGAAAAAGAGTAGCTCAAGCCCATCCGGCCCGAGCAACATACTCGATCAACCATGTGAAATTCATGGTACCCCTAGAAGGACGGCCAAGCATAGCAATAGAGAATGCCAGATCCTCAAAACAAAACGGCCGGTCGCGCGCCGGAAACAATGAAGGGAGGTTTCCAACAACGAAAGACCAATCAAACATGGCAAAGTCAAATCCTCCATAGTACAAAAATACAGTCGATCACATCGACCGTCCGGACAACATCAACCATAGCAATTTAATTGCAGTAACTATCGACCCAATAGTCTGGGGGTTCCACCTGACACGAGCCCCCGCGGGCATAAAATTATCAATAACATCTTCTAAAAGATGCCAGGTGCAAAGGCCAAGTTTTATTGGCCCACCAATCTAACGGTTGTCTTCGGATCACCAAACACATACCACGCCGAAGAATAAGTCTTTGGCACTGTCCCCTTGAGGGAGTCCTGGATTAGGGGGTATCCGGATAGCCGGACTGTATACTTTGTCTGGTCTATTGGAGCGTGAAGATACAATACTCAAGACCTCGTCCCGTGTCCGGATGGGGCTCTCCTTTGCATGGAAGACAAGCTTGGCGATCTGGATATTATATTTCCTTCCTTGTAACTGACTTCGTGTAAACCCTAGCCCACTCCTATCTCTATATAAACCAGAGGGTTTGGTCCTTAGAGGGACGATCACAATCATAATCAGCATAGGCTAGCTTCTAGGGTTTAGCCTCTACGATCTCGTGGTAGATCAACTCTTGTACTACTCATATCATCAATATTGATCAAGCAGGAAGTAGGGTTTTACCTCCATCGAGAGGGCCTGAACCTGGGTAAACATTGTGTCCCTTGCCTCCTGTTACCATTAGCCTAAGACGCACAGATCGGGACCCCCTACCCGAGATCCACCGGTTTTGACACCGACATTGGTGCTTTAATTGAGAGTTCCTTTGTGTCGTCGCTACAAGGCTCGATGGCTCCTTCAATCATCGTCAACAACACGGTCCAGCGTGAGATTTTTCTCCCCGGACAGATCTTTGTGTTCGGCGACTTCGCACTGCGGGCCAATTCGCTTGGCCGACTGGAGCAGATCAACAGCTACGCCCCTGACCACCAGGTCAGGTTCGGAAACCTGAACTACATGGCTGATATCCGCGGAGACTTGATCTTCAACGGGTTCGGGCCTGCGCCAGGAGCGCCGGACAATCACGATGAGCACGGCTTAGACCTGCTATCGGACAATGCTCGGGATATCACCCCTGCAGTAGCCCCAGACCTAAATCTGGAGCAGATTGCATTGCCTAAGGACGGGTGGATGGACCCCGTCCCGCAGGCCGCGCACTCTTCCGCAGTAGAGCCGAACACAGGCCTCACCCCCAAAGAAGCCTGTGACATCAGACCCCCGGACTCGTATCCGGCTGTAGGTTCCGGTCCGCGCACTCCTGAGCCCACTGAACCTGGTTGGGCTCCAAAAATGGAGTTCACCGCCGCGGACATCCTCCAGCACTCGCCCTTTGGCGACATACTGAACTCCTTAAAATCCCTCTCTTTGTCAGGAGACTCTCGGCCGAACTATGTCCGGCTCGAATGGGAAGCAGGCGACGAAGGAATTCGTTGCCCACCCACCACCCACTTCACGGCCACTGTCGACGATGTATCAGGCATGGTCGCCTTCGACTCTGATGATACCGATGGTATGGACATCGGCGCAGGAGACGATTCAGAATCACTGGGGTGCTGGACTGCCACCTCGCCATACGATATATACATGGTGGATACGCCTAAGGAGGACAACAGCGACAATCCGGAAGATAAAACTCTCGGGCAAAACCAAAACGACGGCGCAGACGCCGCTCCAAGTCCAACAACAGTAAAAATAGCGATAAGAGCGCCAGAAAGATCGACACCCCAGTCAACTCCGAAGGCAACAACGACCATATGGACCCAGCAATGGAGCAGGATGAGCCAGGTCACACCGAACACAGTTCGGAGTAGACGGCCGATCATAATGGTCCTGAGATAAGAATTCATCAAACCGCCCCGGGACAAGAACACAGTCCGAATGACGATGCATTCATCATCCCGGAAACACGCCTGGAATGAGATAACCTCCACAGAAGGCTTATGGCCACTGCGAGAAATCTAAAGAAGCAGAAGCAACGGCTAAAGGCCGCATAGGAAACGCTCAATCACAGATGGAATAAAGTGCTAGACACTGAAGAAAAGTACGGCGACAATCGCCATACAAAGAGCTATCCAAAACGCAAGCTGCTGCTAGAATTTGACGACGAGACCGTTCCACCAAAGAACAACACGGCCAGGAGGCCGGACAAACCACTTCATAAACGCAACAGAGCAGCTACCGACGCCGAACACGATTTACGCGAGCTCCTGGATAAGAAAGCTGGCGCGGCTAGGTCCATTTACGGATCTAAAGGATACACCCCGGCGCAGGACTATGGTCACCAAAATGATCATACCGATCGGATACCAGTTCGGAATCAACACCGGACACAACAACAGCCGATGGCATGCCATAGCGCGTCCAGATACAGAGGGGCTGCTCACCCCCTGTGCTTCACTGAAGAGGTACTGGACCATGAATTTCCACAGGGTTTTAAACCTGTGAATATAGAGGCATACGACGGAACGACAGACCCAGGAGTCTCGATTGAGGATTTTATCCTGCATATACACATGGCTCATGGGGACGACCTCCACGCCATAAAATACCTTCCCCTTAAGTTGAAGGGACCAGCTCGACACTGGTTGAAAAGCCTCCCTGAAAATTCAATTGGAAGTTGGGAGGAACTCGAGGATGCTTTCAGGGCCAATTTTCAAGGGACCTATGTCCGGTCTCCGAATGCGGACGATTTAAGTCACATAATTCAACAGCCCGGAGAGTCCGCCCGCAAGATTTGGAACAGATTGCTCACTAAGAAGAATCAAATTGTCGATTGTCCGGATGCCGAAGCCTTAGCAGCCTTCAAACACAGCATCCGGGACGAGTGGCTCGCTAGACATCTCGGCCAAGAAAAGCCAAGGACAATGGCGGCCATAACAAGCCTTATGACCCGCTTTTGCGTGGGTGAAGATAGCTGGTTGGCCCGTAAAGGCACAAGCAACCCAAGCACATCCAAAATAAGGGATGGCAACAGGAAGCAACATCGCAATAAAAACAAACGTCAAAACAAGGAAGAGAGCCCGGACAACACAACGGTCAACGCCGGTGTCGGTGTCAAAACCGGCGGATCTCGGGTAGGGGGTCCCGAACTGTGCGTCTAGGCGGATGGTAACAGGAGACAAGGGACACGATGTTTTTACCCAGGTTCAGGCCCTCTCGGTGGAGGTAAAACCCTACTCCTGCTTGATTGATATCGATGGTATGGGTATTACAAGAGTTGATCTACCACGAGATCAGAGAGGCTAAACCTTAGAAGCTAGCCTATGGTATGATTGTTGTTCATCCTACCGACTAAAACTCTCCGGTTTATATAGACACCGGAGAGGGCTAGGGTTACACAGAGTCGGTTACAATGGGAGGAGATCTTCATATCGTATCGCCAAGCTTGCCTTCCACGCCAAGGAAAGTCCCTATCCGGACACAGGACGAAGTCTTCAATCTTGTATCTTCATAGTACGGGAGTCCGGCCAAAGGTCATAGTCTGGCCATCCGGACACCCCCTAATCCAGGACTCCCTCAGTAGCCCCTGAACCAGGCTTCAATGACGATGAGTCCGGCGCGCAAATTGTCTTCGGCATTGCAAGGCGGGTTCCTCCTCCGAATTCTTCGTAGAAGATGTTTGAACACAAGGATAGTGTCTGGATCTTTAAAAATAAGTTCCACACACCACCGTAGAGAGAATAATATATGCACAAATCTAATCTGCTGACGTATTCTGCAACGTGACATCATGCCATGGTCAAGCCTTTATTCGAATCGTTTTACTGTTCCACCTCAGCGTGTTTAGCGAGGCGGTTTCCTTGGCACGTCTTGTCGAAGCAGAGATCATGTCCCCTTATTCCGGGATTCTCATTAATACGGGCGTGGGTAACCCAACCGCGCCTTTTGGTATGACTCTCCAATTGAAAGTGAGTCCCAAACGGTTACGGGTGAGGGCTCTTGGTATTCAACTCCTTTATAAAGAGACCAAGGCTCGACTCCCTTTTCCTTCAATCCAATCACATTCGCCCCTCGCCTCGAGTTCCAACACTCAAGGTTTCTAGTTTTAGGCGCTTCGGACCTCCGATGATGTCTGGCTCCAACCTTCAAGGCCGGTGGGTGCCTTCCTCCGTTACAGAAGAAGACGTGCGAAAGTTGAGAGATGCGAGGTATCTAACCGGCGAAATCTCGCATAGGCTGCCTGCTCAAGGGCAGGCCATTCCTTCTCCTCAGCCCAGTGAGAGTGTGGTGTTCACATCTCACTTCCTTCAGGGGTTAGGCTTACCGATTGACCCCTTTGTAAGGGGGCTGATGTTCTATTACGGGCTAGAATTTCATGACCTACCTCCGGAGTCCATCCTCCAAATTTCGTCGTTTGTCGTAGTGTGCGAAGCCTTCCTCCATGTCACCCCTCACTTCGGATTGTGGCTTAAAACCTTCAAAGTAGAGCCGAAGATGATCGAGGGGCAGCACGCTAAGTGCGGAGGAGCTATCATAAGCAAGATGGTCGGCGCTCCATGGCCCGAGGGCACTTTCCAAGAAGAGTTTGGCTTATGGCAACGGGACTGGTTTTATATCACAGCCCCCAGGGGCACCACATGGGTGGCGCCTCCTGCTTTTCGCTCGGGTCCCCCGCCACGGCGAGCGTCATGGGTCAATGAAGGGCTTATCTAGGGTCCGTCCAAAGATGTGCCCCTGCTGCAGGGCCATATTCGAGATCTCCTAGAAAGAGATATTAACCTGACCATAGTGGCGCAAGTTATGCTGATTCGCCGCACGCTGCCCTGCAAACGTCGCCCCCTTCGCCTGTGGGAATTTAATCCGGAAGGACCGCGAGTCCTCCAACATTTTATGGGCGCAACGTTCATGGAGATGTACAAATTGTTCTTCGGACCACAAACTAGGTGTCCGGATTTATCCGAGGACGCAGGTCTGAGCTGCAATCGCCAAGATGTTAAGGTAAGCAGCCCCATATTTGGACACACCATCCGTATTTTCATCATAAAGCGCCCCTTTGACAGAGCTATCCTTTGAACAGGAATGGATAGCGAAGGCAAAGCTTATCAGGTGTCCGGCCCCCCTGCCCGAGACTGCGCCAGATCCCGTGTTAACCAGGATGCTGCAGGTTATGTTTTCAGCAGAGGGCAAAGAGGGGAACCAAGGAGCTGCCGCCTCCACGAAGGAGACTGTCAAGAAGGGAGGAATCGAGAATTCCCCCAACCTGGGAAAGAAAAGGAGTGCCTCTGAAGACCCGAAGGAGATGACCTCGAAACGGGGGAAGAAATCTTTATCAGAGGATCCGGCGCCGGAGACTGCCCCGGCCGCATTGCGCCCTCACAGGGATCAGCTTTCCTCCGAGCCGTAAGTAAAGAGAGGGGCTCAAAAAATTAGTGGCATCCCTGTTTTATTTCTGGGGAAGATAACTGAAACATTACCTTGCAGTTCGGATCTTGACCCTTCTCAGCAGAGCTCGTCTTCAGGGGATCTCCGTCCGGAGATGATAGAGAGCGAAACGCCTCCCCTAGCTGCACCGACTTACGAGGCAGGCGACCCCGAGGTGTCATCCCGGCGGGTTTCTTCAAGTCCGGATCCTGAAAAAGGTCGTCGGGCTAGTCCGGTGCCCTCTGGTGTGCGGTCGGAGAGGCTGAAGGATCTACTTGGGCGAGCGTCCGTCTCAGAAGAACACCGTATGTTGATGAACACGGTGATAGGAAGGATTTCATCCGCGGAAAGCGGGTTGTACGAGCCCGCCAGGAGTTTACTGACAGGCTTTGAGGTACGCGAAAAAGGAGTACCTTTTGGTAGAGCCGCATAAAATGCGCCCTGGATGAATAGTAGCCCCTGAGACTCTGTGTGTCGTCAAGAATGATGGCGCACAGAGGATCAAAACCCTAGGTATAAAATGTCACCTTTTTATGAAGGTGGCGAGGCGTTCAGTGGCTAGCCGGACTGATGAATCTGCTGAGTTAAAGCGGCAACTGGACGTGGCAGATGCCGACATCGCGCTTGTAAATAAGGGGCTAGATGAGGCACAAGGTATACTCCACAAATATCTGATAAGAGGAGTTTGATGCTCGTTTCTTACCATATATATATGCTTATTGCAGATAGTGCTGCTTCCGTGAAGAACCTTCGGGCGGAACTTGCCCGAGCCAAGGAGCAAGCAAGAAAAAGTGATGCGGCGGCCGTTAAGGCGGCTGAAGAGCTAAAAGCCGAACAGGCTGCTCACTGCCAGAGTAAGAAGGCAATAGGCGAGATGGCTGTAAAATTGAAGGATGCTGCCGACCGCTGTGAATTTCTCGAACAAGAAAAAGGGGCGGCTGAGAAGGACCTTGAGAAGATCACTACCGAGGCCAAGGATACTCGCTCTGCAATGAGAGCTATGAAGGAGGAGCTCCGTCAGGCCGGAGATATCACGGCCGGAAAGCCCTATCTGCTGCGGATGAAGTTCGGGGACCCGAGGCATGCTCCATTAGACCGACAGTGGAGTGTGGAAAACGCTTATCTGGATGTGGCCGCGAGTGCAGCAGACGCAACCGAACACTTCCGAGGTCGAGGTGACCATAAATTGGAGAAACTTTTTTGGTCGCAGTTCCACAATCCGGAGCGCCCATTTTCGGTATCCGGCCGTTTGGCCGCCTTTGCGGAGCTGAACAGGTTATCCGGACTCGCCATGAAGTATGTTGCGGGTCGTTTGTGGCCGGGGGAGCCAGAGCCAAAGAGTTATTTTGGATTGGTGCAGCAGTTCCTTGGTTATGTGTCGCATGTTGATGCGATGAAGAGGTCGGCGTGCATAGAGGGTGCACAAATGGCTCTTGCCCGCGTCAAAACATACTGGGCGGATATGAAGGCCGGTATTGTTGAATCCCGAGATTCGGACGAAAGCCGAGTACCTGCCAAGCACTTCTTTGAGGAAGTTCTTCCGGGCGCTTGTTTAATAGAAGCGCAGTGCTCGAAGGATGTAGTGTTCGAATAGCATGTGCCATTGTAAAAGGAATATTTTGATAGAATATAAAAGCTTTTTATACTTGTGCTTGCAAGAATTATAACACCTCCTGTGCGGCCGTTAATGTATATGTGTATATAACCTGAAAGATGGCAGTCGTTGGCTTCAGCCCCCACGCATATAATGCAGGGGTGTTCGCAAAAAAATGTGCCTTTTCACACTTAATCCAACGTCTTGGTCCTACAAAGGAGGTGATGGCACGACGAATGAGGCAACCGGACTATAACGCTTTATCACTTTCACTTAGCCATAGGAGTTTGACATTGGGGCTACTTAATAGCCCCTGGAGGCACCGCGCTCTCCCGAATCCGGGGCGCGTGTGTGCCTGACCGGGAAGCGGTCCTTCGTTAATGCGGAGGAATCCTAGAGATTCCGAGAGTCATCGAGTGGTTGACCAGTCTCTCGCTATATCATGACAGTCAGTTTTCGGCTTTCTCTACTGAGGTGCTTGCCTGGCCGAACCGGGGCATAATCGCAGTAGTTCTCCTGGTGTCGCATTAGCTGATATAATGGAACGTAAGGCAGCAAAACACAGGAGCCGGGCAAACCCAACATTTGACCAAAGACATGATTCGGAGCTGATGCATATAAGGCCTAACTCACGACGCCGAACATTCCCTAAGGTATTCGGTCTTTATGAAGACGGGCCGAAACAGAACCCTTGGTAAGAAAGCCCCTTATGTCCAGGTA
Organism: Triticum dicoccoides; assembly: GCF_002162155.2. Classification (NCBI taxonomy): domain Eukaryota; kingdom Viridiplantae; phylum Streptophyta; class Magnoliopsida; order Poales; family Poaceae; genus Triticum; species Triticum dicoccoides. The sequence continues at coordinate 135,301,599 of NC_041393.1, read as the reverse complement.
CGCGCAAAATTCTGGCGTGGCCACATGCCAAAACGCCAATCTCCTCCTCGGTTATGACGAAGAACCGGGGGATGTTTTTAACAAGAGACAGTAAAAAAAGGTTTATGCAGGGTCTTAATCTGAAAAGAATCCTTAGAACGGGTCCCTACTGCACGTCTGCGCCTGTGTCTCCGTTGTGTTGTATCCTGGATGGGTGTAGCACGGTGTTCGTCTGCGAAAAAGAGGAACTTTAGTAAATAGGCGTGCGAGAAATCTATATTAGAATAAACGGGATATGGTTGGAGCAAGAAGGGAGCCGCATTGTCTCCTGGCGTGAACACGCGGAGCCCCTTGTACAGGGTTGTGCGGCTATTAAGTCCATGTGTGTTGACGCTGGACTCATCTAGCCATGTCCGGGCTAGATTAGTGTGCGGTTGTCCAGGCGGCCGCACCCTTACCCGTATTGGGGGTCAATTGTCATTCCCCTGTGATGAGATGATGCCTCGTGGGCCGGGCATTTTAAGTCTAAGGGATGCATAGTGTGGTATTGCGTTAAAGTGGGCGAAAGCTTCACGTCCCAATAGCGCTTGATAGCGACTTACGGATGGGGCGATGTGGAAGGTTAGCTTTTCGCTTCGGAAGTTGTCGGGTGAGCCGAACTTGACTTCTAATGAAAGGGAACCCGTAGTCTGGGTATCTGGGCCCGGCGTGGCTCCTCGAAAGGAAGTTTTGCCGCGGCATATTAGCGCTGGGTTCACCCCTAGTTTGTGGATTGTGTCCTGATATAACAGGTTTAAGTCACTGCCGCCGTCCATAAGGACTCGTGTAAATTGTAGTCCGTTAATAACCGGATTCAAGACCAAGGAAGTCTAGCCTGCGTTCCGGGCCCCTCTGGAGTAATCCCGATGGTCAAAGGTGATTGGTTGTAACAACCAGTGGCGATGCTCCTCTGGGGCTGGCTGTGTGGCGCGTGTCTTCATAAGCGCCATTCTTTTTTGCCCTTTTGTCATATGAAGTGAATTCACTGTTTTGACTTCTTGTGGGAACTTCTTTTGTTCTCCGGTGTTCTGCTTGTGGGGCGCGTCGTCATCCTCGCTTGGTGCGTCGAGCCCCTTGTGTTCGGCATTGAGTTTGCCGGACTGCTTGAAAACCCAACAATCTCTGTGGGTGTGGTTTGCAGGCCTCCCGGGGGTGCTGTGGATTTGACATATTTTATCCATGATTTTGTTGAGGTTAGACAGCTCGTCCCTATCATCTTTGGGCGGCGGCTTTTTCTGATTTTGCCGAGAGCTTTTGAATCCGGCATTGACTGCCGTGCTCGTTGGGCTGTTGTCTTTGATTCGGCGCTGTTCTTTGTTACGGCGCGGTTTCCCATTTCCATCTCTAGGTTCGGATGTACTAGGGTCGCTGGTGCTGCTCCTTGCCAACCAGGTATCCTCTCCTATGCAAAAGCGGGTCATGAGGCTTGTTAATGCGGCCGTCGTTCTTGGCTTTTCTTGGCCGAGGTGTCTGGCGAGCCATTCGTCTCGGACGCTATGTTTGAAAGCTGCTAGGGCCTCAGCGTCCGGACAGTCGACTATCTCATTCTTTTTAGTAAGGAATATGTTCCAGAGTTTCCGGGCTAACTCTCCGGGTTGCTGAGTTATATGACTCAGATCGTCTGCATCCGGAGGTCGGACATAGGTCCCTTGAAAATTTTCCCGGAAAGCCTCCTCAAGCGCTTCCCAACTTCCTATGGTGTTTTCGGGAAGGCTTTTAAGCCAATGCCAGGCTGGCCCTTTGAGCTTGAGGGGTAAGTATTTGATGGCATGAAGGTCATCTCCTCTGGCCATGTGTATGTGGAGGATATAATCCTCTATCCAGACTCCGGGGTCTGTTGTTCCGTCGTATGCTTTTATGTTCACGGGCTTGAATCCCGCTGGAAATTCGTGATCCAGCACCTCATCTGTAAAACATAAGGGATGTGCGGCGCCCTTGTATGCGGGTGTGCCGTGATGTTCGGGTATTTTTTGCATTGTGTTGCTTGCTGGAGCTTGCTTTCTTGGGCCATAGATGGATCTGGTTGGGCAGGTTGTTTGATGCGAATCCTTAGGGGGATCGCTCGCTGGATTGAGTGCGGCGCCCTCTACTGCTTTGGATCGATCGTTGGGTCGTCTATCCGACCTGGTGGCTTCTTTGTTTTTCGACTGTGGGGGCTTTATGGCCTCTTCATCAAATTTCGGTAGTAGTTTCCGCTTCGGATATCTCTTTGTGTGACGGCTGTTGCCGTACTTGTGTGTAGTATCCAGCACTTTGTTCCATATGATCCTGAGTGCGTCTTCTGCTGTTTTGATCCTCCGCTTCTGTTTTTTCAGGCTACGTGCAGTGGCGATGAGCCTTTGGTGGAGGTTCTGATGTTCCAGCAATTTGTCCGGCGTGAGGTCATCCGAACTATTATCTTTTCCGGGGATTGGTTGTTTGGACAGTTTCTCAATGGCATGTTCGTCTTCCGTTGATTCACCCTACTCTATGGTTGTGTCTTTGTCGAGGTGGGGCTTCGCGTGGCGCTTGCGTCGCCGCTTTGATTGTTTTTCGAGGGAACGATCCCTGTTTGTGCCCTTTCGATCCTCGTTGTTATCCCTTCTGGGTGTGTCCACCATGTATACATCATATGATGAGGCGGCTTTCCAGTTCCCTATAGGTGCTGGTTCTTGGTCATCTCCTTCATCGGCGTCCATACCATCAATGTCTTTGGAGTCAAAGTCGAGCATGTCGGTTAGATCGTCGACAGTGGCTATAAAGGGGGTGGTGGGTGGGTTTCGAATTTCTTCGTCCTCTGTATCCCAACCCTGCTGACCATAGTCCGGCCAGAGCTCTCCTGACAAAGAGAGAGATTTTAGGGAGTTCAAGATATCGCCAAAGGGCGAGTGCTGAAAGACGTCCGCGGCAGTGAACTCTATGATCGGAGCCCAATTGGGTTCGATCGGAAGGGGTGCGAAAGTTTCGGAGTCCGGAGCGGAGTCCGGCACCTTGGAGTCACGGGCCTTGCAAAGGACTATGCTGGTATTCGGCTCTATCGCCGTAGAGATCGCGGCTCCTGGGGCAGCGTCCAACCATCCGTCCCTGGTTAGCACGGTCGGCTCCGAACTAACGGTCGGAGCGGCCTCCTGAGCAGCACTCCGGGCGCTGTCCGGCGGCAGAGCTAGATCATGCCCATCAAGACAGTGCGGAACGCTCGGCCGTGGCTCGAATCCGTCGAAGATCAAGTCCCCGCGAATGTCAGTCGTGTAGTTTAAGCTTCCAAATCTGACCTGATGGCCAGGGGCATAGCTTTCGATCTGCTCCAGATGGCCAAACGAGTCGGCCCGCAGTGCAAAGCCGCCGAATACAAAGATCTGTCCAGGGAGAAATGTCTCGCCCTGGACCGCGTCGTGGTTGACGATCGAAGAAGCCATCGGGCCTAAAGGCGACGACACAGAGGAACTCTCAATGAAAGCACCAATGTCGGTGTCAAAACCGGCGGATCTCGGGTAGGAGATCCCGAACTGTGCGTCTAGGCGGATGGTAACAGGAGACAAGGGACACGATGTTTTTACCGAGGTTCGGGCCCTCTCGGTGGAGGTAAAACCCTACTCCTTCTTGATTGATATTGATGGTATGGGTATTACAAGAGTTGATCTACCACGAGATCAGAGAGGCTAAACCCTAGAAGCTAGCCCATGGTATGATTGTTGTTCGTCCTACGGACTAAAACTCTCCGATTTATATAGACACCGGAGAGGGCTAGGGTTACACAGAGTCGGTTAAAATGGGAGGAGATCTTCATATCGTATCGCCAAGCTTGCCTTCCACGCCAAGGAAAGTCCCTATCCGGACACGGGACGAAGTCTTCAATCTTGTATCTTCATAGTCCGGGAGTCCGGCCAAAGGTCATAGTCCGGCCATCCGGACACCCCCTAATCCAGGACTCCCTCAGCCGGATTCAGGGGCTCTCGACCCAGTCAACAAAAGAAGCCATTTAAAGGCAGCAAAGAGGGACCGTCCGGTCTGAACAGAGTCCTGGACAGACTGTGCCAAATCCTTTGCACCCCCGACAAACCTGCGAACCACACTCACAGAGAATGCTGGGTCTTCAAGCAGGTTGGCAAATTAAATGTGGAACACAAGGGAAGGGAAACACCAAGTGAAGAAGAGGATGAGCCTCGCCAGCCAAACACTGGGGGACAGAAAAAATTCCCACCAGAGGTAAAAACAGTAAACATGATCCACGCGACTCACACATCCACAAGAAGGCATGAATGCGCGCTCAGAGACGCATACGCTATAAAGCCCGTCGTACCCAAACCTAACCACTGGTCGGCTTGTCCGATCACTTTCAATCACACGGACTGCCAGACTAGTATTCGGCACAGAGGATCAGATGCCTTGGTGCTCGACCCAATAATCGACGAATACCACCTTACTCACGTCCTCATGGACGGCGGCAGTAGTCTCAATTTAATATACCAGGACACTGTTCGCAGGATGGGGATAGACCCATCCAGAATCAGCCAAAGCAACACCACCTTTGAAGGGGTGATACCAGGTGTTGAAGCCCATGGCAGGGGCTCCATCATACTGGAGGTAACATTCGGTTCCCCCGGCAACTGCAGAAGCAAAGAACTACTCTTCACCATCGCCCCCTCCAAAGCGGCTATCACGCATTGCTCGGGAGAACGGCATTCGCCCGCTTCAATGCAGTACCGCATTACGCCTACCTCACACTCAATATGCCCGGTCCACGAGGCGTCATCACCGTTAACAGAAACACAAAGCGCTCCGCACACGCGGAGGAATACGCGACGGCTCTAGCAGTCGGACTCTAAGCGGCCTCTAACACCAGAAAGCATGGCTGGTCGTTAAGACCACGGACTCGGTTAGACGAGTCCGGCAGCCCGGATAAACCTGAGCTGGGGCGCCATATATGTATCCCATAAAGGACACCATGGGCTATAAATATTTAATAAAGCCCCACTATTGGCTTGACCTCATTTACAGGCCAATGTTTCACACTTTTACTATCCATCGCACGCTCACGTTATGCTCTTCTACATGAGTTTTTCTTTTTACAGACACCATTCGTGCGATACCCTTCCAGGACACGGCACAATGGAGACAAAGGCGCAGACGTGCAGCAGGGCCCCGCTCAAAGGTTTCTCTTTAGATTAAGCCCCTGTGTAAACCTTTTTTATTGCCTCTTGTTGTTTATACATCCCATGGGTACTACACCCACAGAGGATACTGCCGTTATTGGCATTTCGCCACGACAGACTAATGCACGTACCTGGAAGCACAGTGTTCCTAATAAAGGGCGTTACTCAGCCCAGTATACGTCATAAAGTCCGAATACCTTCGGGAGTGTTCGGCGTCGCGAGCTTGGCCTTATATGCATCAGCTCCAAATCATGTCTTTGGTAAAATGTTGGGGTTGCCCAGCTCCTGGGTTTGCCGCCTTACGTTCCGTTCTTATCGGCTAAGGCAGCCAAAGGAGAACTACTGCGATTGTGCCCTGGTTATTCCGGATGAGCACCTCAGTAGAGAAAGCCGAAAACTGACTGGCATGATATAGCGAGAGACTGTTCAACCACTCGAAGACCTATCGGAATCTTTAGGATTCCTCCGCATTAACGAAGGACCGTTTCCCGGTCATGTACACACACGCCCGTATTCGGATGCATGCGAAGGTACCAGGGGCTACATAGTAGCCCCACCGTCAAACTCCTATGGCTAAGTGAAAGTGTTACAGCTATATAGTCCGGTTGCCTAGTTCGACGTGCGATCACCTCCTTAACAGACCAAGACGTTGGATCAAGTGTGATTACGCATATTTTTTGCGAACACCCCCGCATTGTATGCGTGGGGGCTGAAGCCAATGACTACTAACTTTCAGATTACACATATATATAAAAACGGCCGCACAGGAGGCACAATAATACTTTCGGGCCAAAAGTATAAATATAGCCTTGTAATCAAAATAACATTGCTTTTACAATGACACGATTTGTCACTCGAACAAGACATTCTTCGAGCATTGCGCCTCTATTAACCGAGCACCTTCTGTTACCTACTCCAAGTAGTGCTCGGCCGGGTCCTGGCCTCCCGCCGGATTCTGGGTCGCAACGATGGTGGCCTCCATATCTGTCCAATATGCTTTAACGCGGGCAAGAGCCATTCATGCACCCTCTATGCACGCCGACCTTCTCATGGCATCGATCCGTGATACGGCACCAAGGAATTGTTTCACTAAGCCAAAATAATTGTCCGGCTTCGGCTCCTTTGGCCAAAGATGGTCTATTACAGACCGCATCGCAAGACCGGACAACCTATGAAGCTTAGCCACAACAACCATCTTCTCACTCAACGGTAATGGGCGCGCAGGAGCATTGAATTGCGACCAGAATAGCTTCTCCACTTCTTTATCACCTTGATCCTCGAAAAACTTGGCTGCATCAGTTGTACTCTTTGCCAAGTCCGCATACGCGTCTGTAGGACTCCAACGTTGATCTAGGGGAGCATACTTCGGATCCAAAAACTTCATCTGCAATAAGTACGGGCTCCCAGCCGCGATTTTCCCGGCCTGTCAAAGCTCCTCCCGCACATCCCTGATTTCGGGCGCATCTCCTTGGTTGCATTAAGTGCCTTCTTCAGCTCAGCCGAATTAACCTGATTCTCCTTTTCAAGGAGCTCATACCGGTCGGTGGCATTTTTCAACTCCACAGCCATTTTGGCTATCTTGTCTTCGCTTCAGCGATGAGCAGCCTGTTCGGCTCTCAACTCTTTGGCTGCCTTTAGGGCAGCTGCATTGCTAGCCCGAGCTTGTTCCTTGGCCTGGGCAAGTTCCGCCCTCAGGGCTTCCATGGCAGCAACATTGTCTGCAATCCAAGCATATCGCATTAATATCATGCCCCTCTCAAATTTTCCTACACAACATAATAAGGAAAGCAGAGCACATACCTTGTGACTCGTTCAGCCGCTCGTTCACCAGTGTGATATCGGCATCAATAGCTCCAATCTGCCTCCTTAGTTCGGCAACTTCAACGGACTGGTCGGCTGCTGGATCCTTAGACAGTTGCGCATATATATAGCGCAATCATTACTTACACAATATGTTCCTCCGTTTGCCGCCTAGGGCGGGCAACCAGAGTCTCAGGGGCTACTATCCATATGGAGCACACCTAGCGCGTGCCTCACAGCCAAAAAATTATGTATTTTTCATTACATACCTCAAAGTCTCTGAGCAGGCTCGTAAATGCTTCATTCAAACCGCTTGTGGCGGATGAAATCTTCTCGAGCACCGTTCTCATTAATGAGCGGTGCTCCTCCAAGAGTGCAGCTCGTTCCAGAAGGCCTGTCAGTATGTCCAGCCGGACACCGAACTGTGTCGGACCCTTCTCATCGCCCCCCGTGGGAGCCGAACGCTCCGGGCTCAGGGCAGCTGAAGGATTAGCTTCTGGCTTCGGCAGATCCAGACTCCTCCATGACGATACCTCGGGGTCGCCTGCCTCATGAGGCGGAGAGGTTGGTGGGGTCTCACTCTCCATCATCTCCGGAGGGAGATCCCCCAAAGACGAACTCTGTCGAGAAGAGCTGCTAGCCGGACTACAAAAAAATGGATCCTGGTTATTGTTCTCAGAGAAATGCAGTACCTTCGAATTTACTATTAACTCACAACTCGGTTGAGGGCTGGCCCGTTGGCGGGCCTGACGCGGTAAGGGCGCCCTTCGGAGCAGGGCCCCCTAGTGGCGCTTTCTTCCCCTGCTTGGGCACCTCCGTCTCCAAGTATTCGGAGGCGGCCCTCTTCTTCCCACGCGGGGAGGAGGCCTTAGATTCCCCTCCATGACTATCCTCCTTTGGGGAAGTAGCAACTCCCCCGGTGTGGATGCGCAGTGTGTGAAGTTCGGCTTCTCTGTTCTTCCCTTCGTCTTTCCCTGAGGGCATTTTGCTAAGCACCCGGCCAAGCATCTTGTCTATGGTGGGGCTAGGCGAGCCTTCGGGAAGTGGCGCCGGACACCTAATTCTCTCTGCCTTGTTGAGCCATTCCTGGCCATGGAGGATTTTCAAAATGATGATTATGACAAATATAAACAAAGTGTCCGGTTTCGGGGTTACTTACTTGGGTATCTAGGCGATTGCAGCTTAGGCCCGCATCCTCGGTGGTGTCCGGACACTTTACTTGTGGTCCGAAGAATAATTTACACATCCCTTCGAGCGTCAGGCCAAAGAAGTGCAGAATAGTCCGCGGACCCTCTAGATTGAACTCCCACATCCGGAGAGGCCGGCCTTTGCACGGCAACATCCGTCGGATTAGCATTACCTGAATTATGCTGACAAGGTTAATGTCCCTCTCAAGAAGCTCCCGGATACGGCTCTGCAGTGTTGGTACATCACTAGCAGACCCCCAATCCCGTCCTACATTGGTCCATGGTGCCAGTTGTGACGGAGGGCCCGAGCGGAAGTCGGGGGCAGCCACCCACTTTGTGCCCCTGGGAGCCGTGACGTAAAACCACCTCCGCTGCCATAAATCGGATACCTCTGGGAAAGAACCCTCTAGCCATGGGGCATCGGTGTTCCCGCTTATTATGGCACCTCCACACTCCGCATGTCGCCACTCGATCATCTTCGGCTTCACATTGAAGGTCTTGAGCCATAAGCCGAAGTGTGGAGTGACGTGGAGAAAAGCCTCGCACACAATGATGAACAACAAGATATGGAGGATAGCGTCCGGAGCTAGATCGTGAAAATCTAACCTGTAATAGAACATGAGCCCCCTCACAAAGGGATCAAGGGTGAGGCCCAAGCCGCGGAGGAAGTGAGGAACAAATACGACGCTCTCATTAGGCTCGGGAGTAGGGATGACCTGCCCTGGAGCAAGAAGCCTGTGCTGGCTGTCGGCAGTCAGATATCCGACCTCCCTAAGCCTCGCAATGTCCTCCTCTTTGACCGAGGAGGCCACCCACCAGCCTTGAGGGTTGGATCTGGACATATTGGAGGATCTGGGGTGTTTGAGTTTGGGTCTCAGGTGTTAGAACTCGAGATGCGAAAGGGCGCAAGGGTGGTGGAAAAGAGGTATAGGCCTTGGCCCCTTTATAAAGGGGGTGAATATCAAGAGTCCTCAGTGTGACCGCTTGAGACTTATCTAAAAACACGGAGTCGTACCAACAGTCGTCGTGGGGTTGCGCATGCCAGTATTGATGGAAGATCCCGTAATAAGGGGAACACGATCTCTGCTTTGGCACAGCATGCCAATAAAACCGCCTCGCAACGTGTATCGAGGTGAGCTAAGAAAAACCGGTTCGTATTGGGCCGGGCCATGATGCAAGGGCACGACGCACAAAGATTGCCAGCAGATCAGATTTATGCTATGCTCCCTATGGTGGTATGTGAAGATCATCTTGCAGATCCGGACACGGTCTAAGTGTTCGATAATTACTTTGGAGTATTCGGAGATGGAACCCGCCTTGCAATGCCGAAGACAAAACTGTGCGCCGGACTCATCGTCATTGAAGCCTGGTTCAGGGGCTACTGAGGGAGTCCTGGATTAGGGGGTATCCGGACAGCCGGACTGTATACTTTGTCCAGGCTGTTGGAGCGTGAAGATACAAGACTCAAGACCTCATCCCGTGTTCGGTTGGGGCTCTCCTTTGCGTGGAAGACAAGCTTGGAGATCCGGATATTATATTTCCTTCCTTGTAACCGACTCCGTGTAAACCCTAGCCCTCTCCGGTGTCTATATAAACCGGAGGGTTTGGTCCTTAGAGGGACGATCACAATCATAATCAGCACAGGCTAGCTTCTAGGGTTTAGCCTCTATGATCTCGTGGTAGATCAACTCTTGTACTACTCATATCATCAATATCGATCAAGCAAGAAGTAGGGTTTTACCTCCATTGAGAGGGCCCGAACCTGGGTAAACATTGTGTCCCTTGCCTCCTGTTACCATTAGCCTAAGACGCACAGATCGGGACCCCCTACCCGAGATCCGCCGGTTTTGACACCAACACCCCTTATACAGTAATTACCACATACTACCGGGACAAGCCGTGTTGGCTAGATTCAACGGGGTACAACATTAGGCCAGTCCCGTGTGACATAGTCACAATTATGGGCAGGGCCGAACCCCACCCTTAGAATGGAAATCATAAAGCTGCTGGAATAGCGAGGCGTGCTTGTTTATCAAATTTTGATTCGGCAACCAACTACCCGGACGCCAACTGAGGAGTCTGCGCTATTTTACGGCATGACAACCTGGTTCAGCAAGGCTCCGATTAGGCACCCGCGGTTCAACCATAAGTGGGCATGCAGCTGCCTTCAAGCATATGTCTTTACAGAATAACTTTGGTGCAGAACAGGACTGGTGACATGGAATCAGCTCGGACACACAAGGGCAGGAACACATAATTAAATCCCCCCTCCCAAAGGAGGCAGTCTGGATTCACTTCAGATCCATACACAGCCTCCTCCAGTCCGGCCAAGACAGGTTCCGCCAAAAACACCTCTTTTCATAATCATAAATCGTACTCATATACATAGACATGTCATCCTACTACAGTGCGTAGATTTAAATAACACTTATTGGCTGTCATTCTTCATTAAACGCCACTTTTTGCCATAAACGGCACCCGTACATCGTATTATGCCCCACTATGCCAGGGGCTTCATAATACTCACAATACGGCAACAAAGTCTAGCCACCTTTCCGGTCGCTCGGCACCCTGAACTTATAGCATTATATGCATTAGCTTCGAATCATGTCTTGGGTCATTACTTGGGTTTGCCCGACCCCCATGTTTTGGTACCTTACGTTCTGCTCCATCGGCTAAGGTAGCGCTGGGAGAACTACTGCGATTGTGTCCCGGTTCTTCCGGACGAGCACCTCAGTAGAGAAAGCCGAAAACTGACTGTCATGATACGGCGACAGCTGGTCAGCTGTTCGAGAGGTTATAAAATCTCTAAAGATTTATTCCACACAATGCCATTATAAATGCAAAGTGCGACGGATCGGTCTCCTGATCAGGCGCCGATAGAGCCCCTAGTACGGCCCTCCGAATACCAGGGGCTGCGCCCACCATACTCGAATTCCTATGGCTAAGTGAGAGTGATAAAGCCCTATAGTCTGATTGCCTAGTTCATGGTGAGGAACACCTCCTTAAAAGGACCCAACAATGGAATAAAGAGTGTTCAGGTATGTCCCGAACACCCCCTTACTTTTCACGTGGGGGCAGAAGCCGACGACTGGCCAACTCTCAGGTTTTGTATACATTAAACGGTCGCACAGGAAGAATAAACGTTCACACAAACATGCAATAAATAATAAAAGTGCCATTATCGCACATTACAAAGAATGGCACGACTGCCTTCAGGGAAATATAGTGTCTTTGGTACACTGATCCGCCACAAGGCGGGCTCCTTTCAGGACACCTTCATAGTACAACTCGGGCTTGCGATGCTCCTTACCCTCCGGTGGTCCCTCAGTCATCAGCTTCTCAGCATCAAGCTTCCCCCAGTGCACCTTCGCATGGGCAAATGCCATGCGTGCACCCTCTATGCAAACCATCGCTTAATGACATCGAGCCGAGGGCAAGCACCAACAATCCGCTTCACCAGTCCGAAGTAACTGCTTGGAATTGGCTCCGCGGGCCACAGCCGGACAATCAGGTCCTTCATGGCTAGCTCGGCCGCCTGGTGCAGTTCGACCACCTGCTTCAGCTGATCGATAAATTGCACCGGATAATTCGGCGCCAAATACTGCAACCAGAAATCCTTCTCCGCAGACTTCTTCTCCTCAGTACGGTAGAATTGGGCAGCATCTGATATGCTGCGTGGCAGGTCTGCAAACACACCTGGAGAAACAAGAATTCAGCTTGTCGCTTAGAGCCCCCATTACTATAAAAAAGTGGCCTTGAGTACAAAAGGCCTTACCAGCCGCAACCTTTCATGCCTCCTGAATGTCCTTTAGAGCACCTCGTGCTTCTTCCCGAGCATCCTCCACGGCTTGGAGAGCTTGGGCGAGTTCGGATTCTTTCCCTACTAAACTCTGCTCCAAGGCCTCAATTTCCTTCACAGCCTCCTGAAGCTCTCGCTCAGCTTCAATGACCCTGGCCTCGTGTTTCTCACGAAGAGCCTGCTCGGCGGCGGCCTTCTCGTTGGCTTCGGCCACGGCCTTCTTCAGTGCCTCATATTCGGCACTCGCCCCTAGAGCATACAATACAAATATATTTCATCAGGCACAACTACTCATTCGTGCCGAATTTAGGGCAAGGTTTCGACATACCTTGCTTGTCCTCCAATTGCTTCTTCACATGGCCAAGTTCCTCTTCGGCCCGTTCCAGACTCTACTTTAGTCCGGACACCTCCGCATTATGAGCGGCGGTCATCCCTGCAGATGCCTGTTTTCAAACAAAGGGATACACGTCATTAACTAAGTCTCCTGCAACGCGGATGATTTGATCCCCTGTCCGGCTTTCTCTCTCTTTCGCCGGACAGTGCATCAAGGGCTACTACTCACACTGTGACAATCTCCAAAAGGTTTCTAAAAACATACCTCAAAGCCCTTTATAAGGCCAAGGCAGGACTCATTCAGTCCGCGCTCGGCGGACTGAATCTTTTCAATCACCGCACCCATGGGGGTCCGATGTTCATCGATGATAGACACGCTCCTTCGCGCTATTGATTGGCCACCCAACAGCTCTGCTTGGACAGAGGTTGCTGGTGGAGTAGGCAACCTCCCTCCATCAAAGGTGGCTGCTCGCCCGATCCTGGTGCTTTAAAGCTCTCCAGGACCGCGTCTGGCTGCGGTCCGAACCTAAGATCGCTCCCGCCGTCGACACGCCTGGGAGCCGCTGCTCCTGTGTGTCCGGCCCCAGGGATATGCCCCCCTGGACCGGGTCCCGTTGAGACGATACCTCGGTGTTGCACCTAGGCTTCAGGGAAGGGGCCTCTGGAGGCGTTTCGCTCGCCAGGGCATCAGAGCTCAGTGAATCCTCCGACGAGGACTGTCCGGCGTGGGACCTCGCCGGGCTGCACAAAATATGGCAACGGATAAAACTACCATGTCCTAACAACCCTGGGCGCGTATGCGTGTTCGGATTTCATATACTTACGACTTTTCCAGGGGCCGGACCCTGGGATCCCACTCCGGGCTGCTATCAACAGCCGCGGTGGACGCCTCTGGGAGGGAACCTTTCCCCCTCTTTGGCGATTCAGCCTCCAGGGATGAGGAAGTCGTCCTTTTCTTCCCACCCCCTGCGGGGGACTCGTCTTCCTCCTCCTCCTCTTCATCTTTGGAGGAGGGATGGTCGCTGGAGTCTTCGGATTTTGCATCCGAAGCATCGCAATGACGGAGGCCACTCCGGGTCTTCTTGATCTTCTTGGAAGCCTCTTTCTTTGGTGCCTCGTAAGGCGCTGGGACCAGCATCTTCGTTAGAAGAGGTCCGGCCGGTTCCTCCGGCAGCGGGGCAGGACAGTGTATCCGCTCCACCTTTTTTATCCATCCCTGGGGTTATGATAAAGCATGATAAAAGTGTCTCCCTCAGGACATGCCAACTGAAGCATGGATGTACAGAGCACAGCAATGACTTACCGGACTTGCAGAGTGGGATAGTTGATACCCACGGTCCTCGGTGAAGCCCGGCCATGGTTTGCCGGACATAAAGAGCACCTTCTAGATATCCTTGTGGGAGGAACCATAGAGCTCCCGTAGGGTCTGGTGCTCAGTTGGGTCGTATTTCCACAAATTGCAGGCTCGACGCTGGCAAGGGAGAACTAGGGGAACTAACATCACCTGGACTATGTTGACAAGTTTGACATCCTTGTCGACCACACTCTGGACGCGCCTTTGGAGCAGTGACAGCTCATCGGACGAGGACCAGTTCAGGCCCTTCTTGGGCCAGGACGTGAGCCATAGTGGGGCTCCGGATCTGAACTCAGGAGCAGCAGACCACTTTTTGCCGCGCGGTTCGGTGATGTAGAACCACTGCTGCTGCCACTCCTTGACGGAGTCATTAAAGGCACCCGTCGCCATACGATCTTGGGCATTTTGCTCACCATGGCACCGCTGCACTCGGCATGCTCGCCACTCACCACCTTGGGCTTCACATTGAAAATCTTCAGCCATAGGCCGAAGTGAGGCAAAATTCAGAGAAAAGCCTCACACACGACGATGAACGTCGAGATATTAAGGAATGAATTGGGGGACAGATCATGAAAATCATTCCTGTAATAATACATGATACCGCGAACGAATGGGTGAAGGGGAAACCCAAGCCCGCGGACAAAATGACGAAGAAACACGACCCTCTCATGGGGCTCCAGAGTAGGGACGATCTGTCCCGCCGGCGGAAGATGGTGGCCGATCTTCTTGACCAGGTACCCAGCCTCTCGGAGCCTTTTGATATCCTTCTCCTGGATGGTAGAGGCCACCCATTTGCATCCTGCTCCAGATTCGGACATCTTTGGAGAACCTCTCTTCGGTGGAGAAGAAGAGTGCTTCGGCGCTAGGGCTCGAACAGAGGTGAATGGATGAGCGGAAGGAAAAGGTGTGGGTAAAAAGGAGGAGACCTTATCTCTTTATAGAGGCAGTAAAAGCTTTTGCGCCTCCCCACTTATCTGGTGGAACCCGCTCGTTCCCCACTCGCCGCAATTATCGGTGCGGTTGGGCTGCCCACACCCGTATTGATGAGAATCCCGTGATAAGGGGACACGATCTCTGCTTTGGCAAGACGTGCGCGCTGTGGCTGGTTGTGGGAAAACGGTTCGAATAATGACCCGACCGTAGTGTCATGTCACGTTGTCTAAAGTTGTCAGCAGATTACATTTCTGAAATATCATTCTCTCTATGGTGGTATATGAAGCTCATCTTGTAGATCCGGACACGGTTTAAGTGTTCGGTAATTACTTTGGAGTATTCGGAGATGGAACCCGCCTTGCAATGCTGAAGACAAAACTGCGTGCCAGACTCATTATCATTGAAGCCTGGTTCAGGGGCTACTGAGGGACTCCTGGATTAGGGGGTATCCGGACAGCCGGACTATATACTTTGGCCGAACTGTTGGACCGTGAAGATACAAGACTCAAGACTTCGTCCCGTGTCCGGATGGGACTCTCCTTTGCGTGGAAGACAAGCTTGGCGATCCAGATATTATATTTCCTTCTTTTTAATCGACTCCATGTAAACCCTAGCCCTCTCCGGTGTCTATATAAAGTGGAGAGTTTAGTCCTTAGAGACAGAATCATAATCATCATAGGCTAGCTTCTAGGGTTTAGCCTCTACGATCTCGTGGTAGATCAACTCTTGTAATACCCATATCATCAATATCAATCAAGCAGGAAGTAGGGTTTTACCTCCATCGAGAGGGCCCAAACCTGGGTAAACATTGTGTCCCTTTCCTCCTATTACCATCAGCCTAAGACGCACATATCGGGACCCCCTACCCAAGATCCACCAGTTTTGACACCGACACTCGCCGTATCATGACAGTCAGTTTTCGGCTTTCTCTATTGAGGCGCTTGTCTGGAAGAACCGAGACACAATCGTAGTAGTTCTCCCTGTGCCGCCTTAGCCGATATAGCGGAACTTAAGGCAGCAAAACATGGGAGCTGGGCAAACCCAACTATTGACCCAAGACATGATTCAGAGCTGATGCATATAATGCTATAAGTTCGGGGTGTCGAACGTTCGCGAAGGTGTTTGGACTTTATTGCCATTATCATGGGTAAAATGAAGCCCCTGGCATATTAAGGCATATTACTATGTACGGATGCCATTTTGACGAAGAGTGTCAGTAAGAAACAACAGCGGATACGCGTCATATAAAGCCACATGTTGCAATTCAATAACATGCCAATGCGTACGAATACAAGTAATGTGATAAAAAAAGAAATACGACTTCAGAACCTGCTGACATCAAGCGGGAGGAGACTGTGTGCAGGTCTGGAGTGTAATCGGATGGTCGTCGAGGGGCATCTCTAAAGATTCCCTTATGCATTCAAGCTGTTTCCATGCCGCCAGTCCTGGCCTACGCGAAAGTGGACCTGCAAAGATAGTGCAAAAAATATATTTATGTGCCACGGAGCGGTTAAGCCGCATTGTGTGGCTTATCCTAGCTGTGCCTCCGTTTACTGCCGAAGTGTTTTAATTGAGCTTCGGACGAGCCGAGCTATCCTGCCACGGAGTAGTTCAGACTCCCTTGACGGTGTCCGGGAGCTTGGCTAACGACTCGAGGTTCGATGGAAAGATGCCTTTCGTTGCTTCTACTGTCAAGGTGGCAGTATGCTCTTCGGCACAGAGGTGGAGCTCGGCCTTGCCATTAACCGTTATGACGCCACACGGACTGGGCATCTTGAGCTTACGGTAGGCATAGTGTGGCACCGCGTTGAATCGACCAGACACGGTTCATCCAAGCAGTGCATGATAATTACTGTGGAAAGGGACGATGTCAAAGACTAACTCTTCGGTACGACAATTGTTTGGTGATCCGAATGTTGGGGAACGTTGTAGAAAATAAAAAAAATTCTACACTTCACCAAGATCAATCTATGGAGTCATCTAGCAACGAGAGAGAGGATTGCATCTACATACCCCTTCTAGATCGCGCGCGGAAGCGTTCAAGAGAACGTGGTTGAGGGAGTCGTACTCGTCGTGATCCAAATCACCGAAGATCCTAGCGCCGAACGGACGGCACCTCCGCGTTCAACACACGTACGGTTGGGAAGACATCTCCTCCTTCTTGATCCAGCAAGGGGGAAGGAGAGGTTGATGGATATCCAGCAGCACGACGGCGTGGTGGTGGATGCAGCAGCGATCTCGGGGCTTCGCCAAACTTCTGCGAGAGGGAGAGGTGGTGCGTGGGGAGAGGGAGGCGCCAAGGACATGGGTGCGGCTGCCCTCCCTCCCCCCTCTTTATATAGGGCCCCTGGGGGCGCCGGCCCTAGGAGATCCAATCTCCAAGGGGGGCGGCGGCCAAGGGGGTGGCTTGCCCCCCAAGCCAGGTGAGGCGCCCCCCACCCCTAGGGTTTCCAACCCTAGGCGCCGGGGGGCCCAAGGGGGGGCGCACCAGCCCACCAGGGGCTGGTTCCCCTCCCACTTCAGCCCATGGGGCCCTTCGAGATAGGTGGCCCCACCAGGTGGACCCCCGGGACCCTTTCGGTGGTCCCGGTACAATACCGGTGACTCCCGAAACTTTCCCGATGGCCGAAACAGGACTTCCTATATATAATTCTTCACCTCCGGACCATTCCGGAACTCCTCGTGATGTCCGGGATCTCATCCGGGGCTCCGAACAACTTTCGGGTTACTGCATACTTATATCTCTACAACCCTAGTGTCACCGAACCTTAAGTGTGTAGACCCTACGGGTTCGGGAGACATGCAGACATGACCGAGACACCTCTCCGGTAATTAACCAATAGCGGGATCTGGATACCCATGTTGGCTCCCACATGCTCCTCGATGATCTCATCAGATGAACCACGATGCCGAGGATTCAATCAATCCCGTATACAATTCCCTTTGTCAATCGGTACGTTACTTGCCTGAGATTTGATCGTCGGTATCCCAATACCTCATTTAATCTCGTTACCGGCAAGTCACTTTACTCGTACCGTAATGCATGATCCCATGACCAGACACTTGGTCACATTGAGCTCATTATGATGATGCATTACCGAGTGGGCCCAGAGATACCTCTCCATCATACGGAGTGACAAATCCCAGTCTCGATTCGTGCCAACCCAACAGACACTTTCGGAGATACCCGTAGTTCACCTTTATAGTCACCCAGTTACGTTGTGACGTTTGGCACAACCCAAGCACTCATACGGTATCCGGGGGTTGCACAATCTCATGGTCTAAGGAAATGATACCCTAGCAAAACGAACTACACGATCTTTGTGCTATGCTTAGGATTGGGTCTTGTCCATCACATCATTCTCCTAATGATGTGATCCCGTTATCAATGGCATCCAATGTCCATAGTCAGGAAACCATGACTATCTGTTGATCAACGAGCTAGTCAACTAGAGGCTCACTAGGGACGTGTTGTGGTCTATATATTCACACATGTATTACGATTTCTGGATAACACAATTATAGCATGAACAATAGGCAATTATCATGAACAAGGAAATATAATAATAACCATTTTATTATTGCCTCTAGGGCATATTTCCAACAGTCTCCCACTTGCACTAGAGTCAATAATCTAGTTACATTGTGATGAATCGAACACCCATAGCGTTCTGGTGTTGATCATGTTTTGCTCTAGGGAGAGGTTTAGTCAACGGATCTGCTATATTCAGGTCCGTATGTACTTTAAAAATATCTATGTCTCCATCTTGAACATTTTCACGAATGGAGTTGAAGCGGCGCTTGATGTGCCTGGTCTTCTTGTGAAACCTGGGCTCCTTGGCAAGTGCAATAGCTCCAGTGTTGTCACAGAAGAGTGTGATCGGCCCCGACGCATTGGGTATGACTCCTAGGTCGGTGATGAACTCCTTCATGCAGATTGCTTCATGCGCTGCCTCCGAGGCTGCCATGTACTCCGCTTCACATGTAGATCCCGCCATGACACTTTGCTTGCAACTGCACCAGCTTACTGCCCCACCATTCAAAATATACACGTATCCGGTTTGTGACTTCGAGTCATCCAGATCTGTGTCGAAGCTAGCGTCGACGTAACCCTTTACGACAAGCTCTTCGTCACCTCCATATACGAGAAACATATCCTTAGTCCTTTTCAGGTACTTTAGGATGTTCTTGACCGTTGTCCAGTGTTCCATGCCGGGATTACTTTGGTACCTTCCTACTAAACTTACAGCAAGGTTTATATCAGATCTGGTACAGGTCATGGCATACATGATAGACCCTATGGCTGAGGCATAGGGGGCGACACTCATCTTTTCTCTATCTTCTGCTGTGGTCGGACATTGAGCTGAGCTCAATTTCACACCTTGCAACATAGGCAAGAACCCCTTCTTGGACTGATCCATATTGAACTTCTTCAATATCTTATCAAGGTATGTGCTTTGTGAAAGACCTATGAGGCGTCTCGATCTATCTCTATAGATCTTGGTGCCTAATATGTAAGCAGCTTCTCCAAGGTCCTTCATTGAAAAACACTTATTCAAGTAGGCCTTAACGCTGTCCGAAAGTTCTATATCATTTCGCATCAGAAGTATGTCATCCACATATAATATGAGAAATGCTACAGAGCTCCCACTCACTTTCTTGTAAATGCAGGCTTCTCCATAAGTCTGCATGAACCCAAACGCTTTGATCATTTCATTAAAGCGAATGTTCCAACTCCGAGATGCTTGCACCAGCCCATAGATGGAGCGCTGGAGCTTGCATGCCTTGTTAGAATTCTTAGGGTCGACAAAACCTTCTGGCTGCATCATATACAGTTCTTCCTTAAGATGACCGTTAAGGAATGCCGTTTTGACGTCCATTTGCCATATCTCATAATCATAGTATGCGACAATTGCTAACATGATTCGGACGGACTTCAGCTTCGCTACAGGAGAGAATGTCTCATCATAGTCAATCCCTTGAACTTGTCGATAACCCTTAACGACAAGTCGAGCTTTATAGATGGTAACATTACCATCCGCGTCCGTCTTCTTCTTAAAGATCCATTTGTTTTCTATCGCTCGCCGATCATCAGGCAAGTCTGTCAAAGTCCGTACTTTGTTTTCATACATGGATCCTATCTCGGATTGCATGGCTTCAAGCCATTTGTCGGAATCTGGGCCCGCCATTGCTTCTTCATAGTTCGAAGGTTCACCGTTGTCTAACAAACATAATTTCTAGGACAGGGTTGCCATACCACTCTGGTGTGGAACGTGTCCGCGTGGACCTACGAAGTTTAGTAGTAACTTGATCCGAAGTACGTTGATCATCATCATTAGTTTCCTCTCTAGTCAGTGCAGGCAACACAGGAACATCTTCCTGAGCTGCGCTACTTTCAAGAGGAAGTACTTCATCCAGTTCCACTTTCCTCCCACTTACTTCTTTCGAGAGAAACTCTTTCTCCAGAAAGGACCCGTTCTTGGCAACAAAGATCTTGCCCTCGGATCTAAGGTAGAAGGTATACCCAATGGTTTCCTTAGGGTATCCTATGAAGACGCATTTTTCCGACTTGGGTTCGAGCTTTTCAGGTTGAAGTTTCTTGACATAAGCATCGCATCCCCAAACTTTTAGAAATGACAGCTTAGGTTTCTTCCCAAACCATAATTCATACGGTGTCGTCTCAACGGGTTTAGACGGTGCCCTATTTAAAGTGAATGTAGTTGTCTCTAGAGCGTATCCCCAAAATGATAGCGGTAAAAAGGTAAGTGACATCATAGATCGCACCATATCCAATAGAGTGCGATTACGACGTTCGAACACACCGTTACACTGAGGTGTTCCAGGCGGCATGAGTTGTGAAACAATTCCACATTTCCTTAAGTGTGTACCAAATTTGTGACTTAAATATTCACCCCCACGATCTGATCGTAAGAACTTTATCTTTCGGTCATGTTGATTCTCTACCTCATTCTGAAATTCCTTGAACTTTTCAAAAATCTTAGACTTGTGTTTCATCCAGTAGACATACCCATATCTACTCAAGTCGTCAGTGAGAGTGAGAACATAACGATATCCTCCGCGAGCTTCAACGTTCATTGGACCGCACACATCAGTATGTATGATTTCCAATAAGTTGGTTTCTCGGTCCATTTTTCCGGAGAACGGAGTCTTGCTCATTTTGCCCATGAGGCATGGTTCACATGTGTCAAATGATTCATAATCAAGAGACTCTAAAAGTCCATCAGCATGGAGCTTCTTCATGCGCTTGACACCAATGTGACCAAGGCGGCAGTGCCACAAGTATGCGGGACTATCGTTAGCAACTTTACATCTTTTGGTATTCACACTATGAATATGTGTAACATTACGCTCGAGATTCATTAAGAATAAACCATTCACTAGCGGGGCATGACCATAAAACATATCTCTCATATAAATAGAACAACCATTATTCTCAGATTTAAATGAGTAGCCATCTCGAATTAAACGAGATCCTGATACAATGTTCATGCTCAAAGCTGGCACTAAATAACAATTATTGAGGTTTAAAACTAATCCCATAGGTAAATGTAGAGGCAGCATGCCGACGGCGATCACATCGACCTTGGAACCATTCCCGACGCGCATCGTCACCTCGTCCTTCGCCAGTCTCCGCTTATTCCGCAGCTCCTGCTTTGAGTTACAAATATGAGCAACCGCACCGGTATCAAATACCCAGGAGCTACTACGAGTGCTGGTAAGGTACACATCAATAACATGTATATCACATATACCTTTGGTGTTGCCGGCCTTCTTGTCTGCTAAGTACTTGGGGAAGTTCCGCTTCCAGTGACCACTTCCCTTGCAATAAAAGCACTCAGTCTCAGGCTTGGGTTCATTCTTTGACTTCTTCCCGGCAACTAGCTTACTGGGCGCCGCAACTCCCTTGTCGTCCTTCTTTAAGTTCTTCTTACCGTTGCCTATCTTGAACTTAGTGGTTTTATTCACCATCAACACTTGATGTTCCTTTCTGATCTCCACCTCCGCTGATTTCAGCATTGAATATACCTCAGGAATGGTCTTTTCCATCCCCTGCATATTGAAGTTCATCACAAAGCTCTTGTAGCTCGGTGGAAGCGACTGAAGGATCCTGTCAATGACCGCGTCATCCGGGAGATTAACTCCCAGCTGAGTCAAGCGGTTGTGCAACCCAGACATTTTGAGTATGTGCTCACTGACAGAACTATTTTCCTCCATCTTACAACTGAAGAACTTGTCGGAGACTTCATATCTCTCGACCCGGGCATGAGCTTGGAAAACCATTTTCAGCTCTTCAAACATCTCATATGCTCCGTGTTGCTCAAAACAATTTTGGAGCCCCGGTTCTAAGCTGTAAAGCATGCCGTATTGAACGAGGGAGTAATCATCAGCACGAGATTGCCAAGCGTTCATAGCGTCTTGGTTCTCTGGGATGGGTGCTTCACCTAGCGGTGCTTCTAGGACATAATCTTTCTTGGCAGCTATGAGGATGATCCTCAGGTTCTGGACCCAGTCCGTATAGTTGCTGCCATCATCTTTCAGCTTGGTTTTCTCTAGGAACGCGTTGAAGTTGAGGGCAACATTAGCGTGGGCCATTTGATCTACAAGACATATTGTAAAGATTTTAGACTAAGTTCATGATAATTAAGTTCATCTAATCAAATTATTCAATGAACTCCCACTCAGATAGACATCCCTCTAGTCATCTAAGTGAAACATGATCCGAGTCAACTAGGCCGTGTCCGATCATCACGTGAGATGGACTAGTCAACATCGGTGAACATCTTCATGTTGATCGTATCTTCTATATGACTCATGCTCGACCTTTCGGTCTTCCGTGTTCCGAGGCCATGTCTGTACATGCTAGGCTCGTCAAGTCAACCTAAGTGTATTGCGTGTGTAAATCTGGCTTACACCCGTTGTATTCGAACGTTAGGATCTATCACACCCGATCATCACGTGGTGCTTCGAAACAACAAACCTTCGCAACGGTGCACAGTTAGGGGGAACACTTTCTTGAAATTATTGCGAGGGATCATCTTATTTAAGCTACCTTCATTCTAAGCAAATAAGATGTAAAACATGATAAACATCACATGCAATCAAATAGTGACATGATAGGCCAATATCATATTGCTCCTTTGATCTCCATCTTCGGGGCGCCATGATCATCTTTGTCACCGGCATGACACCATGATCTCCATCATCATGATCTCCATCATCGTGTCTTCATGAAGTTGTCACGCCAACGATTACTTCTACTTCTATGGCTAACACATTTAGCAATAAAGTAAAGTAATTTACATGGCGTTATTCAATGACACGCAGGTCATACAAAAATAAAGACAACTCCTATGGCTCCTGCCGGTTGTCATACTCATCGACATGCAAGTCGTGATTCCTATTACAAGAACATGATCAATCTCGTACATCACATATATCATTCATCACATCCTTTTGGCCATATCACATCACAAGGCATATGCTGCAAAAACAAGTTAGACGTCCTCTAATTGTTGTTGCAAGTTTATCGTGGCTTCTATAGGTTTCTAGCAAGAACAATTCTTACCTACGTAAAACCACAACGTGATATGCCAATTTCTATTTACCCTTCATAAGGACCCTTTTCATCGAATCCGCTCCAACTAAAGTGGGAGAGACAGACACCCGCTAGCCACCTTATGCAACTAGTGCATGTCAGTCGGTGGAACCTGTCTCACGTAAGCGTACGTGTAAGGTCAGTCCGGGCCGCTTCATCCCACGATGCCGCCGAAGCACGATAAGACTAGTAGTGGCAAGAAAATTGACAACATCTACGCCCACAACAAATTTGTGTTCTACTCGTGCATAGTAACTACGCATAGACCTAGCTCATGATGCCACTGTTGGGGAACGTTGCAGAAAATAAAAAAATTCTACGCTTCACCAAGATCAATCTATGGAGTCATCTAGCAACGTGAGAGAGGATTGCATCTACATACCCTTGTAGATCACGCGCGGAAGCATTCAAGAGAATGGGGTTGAGGGAGTCGTACTCGTCGTGATCCAAATCACCGGAGATCCTAGCGCCGAACGGACAGCACCTCCGCGTTCAACACACGTACGGTTGGGAAGACGTCTCCTCCTTCTTGATCCAGCAAGGGGTAAGGAGAGGTTGATGGAGATCCAGCAGCACGACGGCGTGGTGGTGGATGCAGCAGCGATCTCGGCAGGGCTTCGCCAAACTTCTGCGAGAGGGAGAGGTGGTGCGTGGGGAGAGGGAGGCGCCAGGGACATGGGTGCGGCTTCCCTTCCTCCCCCCTCTTTATATAGGGCCCCTAGGGGGCGGCCCTAGGAGATCCAGTCTCCAAGGGGGGCGGCGGCCAAGGGGGGTGTCTTGCCCCCCAAGCCAGGTGAGGCGCCCCCCACCCCTAGGGTTTTCAACCCTAGGCGCCGGGGGGCCCAAAGGGGGCGCACCAGCCCACCAGGGGCTGGATCCCCTCCCACTTCAGCCCATGGGGCCCTCTGGGATAGGTGGCCCCACCCGGTGGACCCCCGGGACCCTTCCGGTGGTCCCGGTACAATATCGGTGACTCCCGAAACTTTCCCGATGGCCGAAATTGGACTTCCTATATATAATTCTTCACCTCCGGACCATTCCGAAACTCCTCGTGACATCCGAGATCTCATACGGGACTCCAAACAACTTTCAGGTTACTACATACTTATATCTCTACAACCCTAGCGTCACCGAACCTTCAGTGTGTAGACCCTACGGGTTCAGGAGACATGCAGACAAGACCGAGACACCTCTCCGGTCAATAACCAACAGCGGGATCTGGATACCCATGTTGGCTCCCACATGCTCCTCGATGATCTCATCGGATGAACCACGATGTTGAGGATTCAATCAATCCCGTATACAATTCCCTTTGTCAATCGGTACGTTACTTGCCTGAGTTTCGATCGTCGGTATCCCAATACCTCGTTTAATCTCGTTACCGGCAAGTCACTTTACTCGTACCGTAAAGCATGATCCCGTGACCAGACACTTGGTCACATTGAGCTCATTATGATGATGCATTACTGAGTGGGCCCAGAGATACCTCTCCGTCATACGGAGTGACAAATCCCAGTCTCAATTCGTGCCAACCCAACAGACACTTTCGAAGATACACGTAGTGCACCTTTATAGTCACCTAGTTACGTTGTGACGTTTGGCACACCCAAAGCACTCCTACGGTATCCGGGGGTTGCACAATCTCATTGTCTAAGGAAATGATACTTGACATTTGGAAAAGCTCTAGCAAAACGAACTACACGATCTTTGTGCTATGCTTAGGATTGGGTCTTGTCCATCACATCATTCTCCTAATGATGTGATCCCGTTATCAATGACATCCAATGTGCATAGTCAGGAAACCATGACTATCTGTTGATCAACGAGCTAGTCAACTAGAGGCTCACTAGGGACGTGTTGTGGTCTATATATTCACACATGTATTACGATTTCCGGATAACACAATTATAGCATGAACAATAGACAATTATCATGAACAAGGAAATATAATAATAACCATTTTATTATTGCCTCTAGGGCATATTTCCAACACCGAAGACTACCTTCAGAGCGATGGAGCCTGTACAACGGGCCTCCATACCTGGTATAACACCTTTAAAGGTGGTTTTAGTGGGCTTGATCATCGAATGATCAATACCCATCTTGCGCACTGTGTCCTGATACAGCAGGTTTAGACTGCTGCCTCCGTCCATATGGACTCGTGTGAGGTGGAATCCGTCAATTATTGGGTCGAGGACGAGTGCGGCTGAATTACCCTAATTGGTATTGGTCGAACGATCCGTATGATTGAAAGTGATCGGACATAGTTTATATTATGGGGCGACTGGCTCCGTTAAGTCGACATCCCTAAGAGTGCACGTCCGTTCCCGTTTGGGGATGTGGATGGCGTTTATCATATTCACCGTTTTGATTTGCGGGGGAAATCTCCTTTGCCCTCCTTTGTTTGGTGATCGGGGCTCCTTGTCGTTGTCATCGCTTTGAGAACCTTTCTCCTTGTTTGTGGCACCTGACTTGCTGGCTTTTTTGAAGACCCAGCATTCTCTGTTGGTATGATTGGCTGGTGTTCCTGGGGTGCCATGAATTTGGCATTGACGATCGAGTATGCGGTCCAGACTGGACGGGCCCGAATTGTTCTTTTGGAATGGCTTTTTCCGCTGACCGGACTTAGCGCCACTAAATCAGCATTGACTGCCGTGTCTTCGGCGTTATCACCATTTTTGCGATGCTTGTGTTTGTTGCGTCGGGGCTTGCCATTGCTATCCCTGGCCTCTGATGTGCCAAGATTGCTTGTTGTTTTGTTGCTACGAGCCAACCAGCTATCCTTCACTAGTAGAAAAAGGGTCAAACGTGAAGCACATTAGTGCCAGTTTGTATTTGAGCCGGCACAAATGTATACATTAGTGCCGGTTCCAACGGCTAGCCGGGCCGCTCTCATTAGTACCGGTTCGTGGCTAACCTTTAGCACCGGTTCGTGCCACGAACCGGTACTAATGAGAGTGGTGGCAGGATGTTGTCAGTCTGGGCCCCCTCCAGCACCTTTAGTACCGGTTCTTGGCACGAACCGGTACTAAAGGTTGTCCTACATAAACCCTTCGTCCACCCGAGCTCGCTCTGTTCTTCCCCTTTCCCCTCTCCTCTCTGTTCTTCCCCTCTTCCTCTCGAGCTCATCACACATTTTGCCCAAAATTTATCAAGATTTGAAGGCCCCATCCATTCAAATGATCACAAAGGTTAGCAACTTTGTCCTTTCATCTCTCATTGCTAGATTAGCTCTTGCAATGCTATATATAGTTATTAATTTGTGAGTTTAGTAATTTGGGAGGAAATATATATATGTGCTAGTATTTGATTTATATGCAATTTGAGGTTAAAATAACACTTACTTTGCATATGTAGGTGTGGTTTACTTAGTGCCTTCTAAATCTCCGTCGTAACCACCGTCGATCGCCCGCACTGTCCCGTCGCTGGCACCACCTTGTGGTGAGCCTCTTGTTCATGAAATTTTATATAAAAAATTGATGTTTGTGTGATTTGGATATATAGTTACTCGTATAATAATTATCTTACCCGTACGTTGTTTGTTATACATAGTGCCATGGTTTTGATATCCGTCCCCGTCGGCCCTCGTCCTTGTTATGATTCGGATGTGGTATATTCTCTTTTAAAACTATTTGTTGCATTTCGTGTTTATGACAAATTATGTCCATCAAGTTGACATAGATATTTTTATCTAGGAGGTATGTGAACCGGAAATTCCAACCAACCCTATTGTCGAGAGGTTAAATTTAGTTGAAAGAGAAAACGAGTACTTGAAAGAAAAATTGAAAAGAATTGAGGGGGAGAAGATGGAATTGGAGTTGCATGTTGCCGATGTCGTCGATGATCACAAGATCAAGATGGAGAAAATGCGCTTGAAGATTAGAAAGATTAGAAAATATGCCATCGATAGTGAGGCTTGGTATCATTATGCTGTTGGATCAATTGTTACCTTAATTGCGATCTTGATCGCATTTGTTGTTGCATTTAAATGCTTTAGCTAGAGAGTTATTTGTTTGTTGCATTTAAGTGTTGTATGAACTTTATGTATGAACTTGCTTTAATTTGGTCTATTCGGTGTTGTGTAATGAAGATGAGCCGGCAATGGATGTACGATAACCGATGCTCTCCCCAGTTCGTTGAGGGCGTGCATACTTTTCTGCTTGCGGCTGAGGCAAACAAGCGGGCGGATGGTTTTATGCCTTGTCCATGTGCTGGCTGTAAGAATGGTCGCAATTACTCTACGTCAAGAACCATTCACGTCCACCTGTTTGAGTCCGGTTTCATGCCCCACTATAATGTTTGGACCAAGCACGAAGAAAGAGGGGTTATGATGGAAGACAATGAAGAAGAAGAGGACGACGACAGCTATCCTGGCCATGGGTTCCCTAAATACGATGATACAACAATGGGGGAAAAAGCTGAGCCGGTAATGCGGGAAGAAGCTGAAGAAGAGGCATCAGATGAGCCCGTTGATGATCTAGGTCGGTCCATTGCCGATGCAAAGAGAAACTGCGCAAGTGATTTGGAGAAGAAGAAGTTGCAGCGCATGTTAGAGGATCACAAAAAATTGTTGTACCCGAATTGCGTAGGTGACAAGAAAAAGCTGGGCACCACACTGGAATTGCTGCAATGGAAGGCAGAGCATGGTGTATCTGACAAGGGATTTGGAAAGTTGCTGGTAATGATAAAGGATATTCTTCCAAAGGACAACGAATTGCCCGAGAGTACGTACGAAGCAAAGAAGGCTGTCTGCCCTCTAGGGTTAGAGGTGCAGAAGATACATGCATGCCCTAATGATTGCATCCTCTACCGCGGTGAGTACGAGGATTTGAACGCTTGCCCGGTATGTGGTGCATTGCGCTATAAGATCAGCCGCAATGAGCATGGTGATGTCGAGGGCGAGCGCCCCAGGAAGAAGATTCCTGCCAAGGTGATGTGGTATTCTCCTATAATACCACGGTTGAAACGTTTGTTCCAAAACAAAGAGCATGCCAAGGCGATGCGATGGCACAGAGAAGACCGTAAGAAAGACGGAAAGTTGAGAGTACCAGCTGATGGGTCGTAGTGGAGAAAAATCGAAAGAAAGTACGGGAAGGAGTTTGCAGATGACGCAAGGAGCGTATGGTTTGGTCTAAGCGCAGATGGCATTAATCCTTTTGGGGAGCAGAGCAGCAACCATAGCACCTGGCCTGTGACTCTATGTTTGTATAACCTTCCTCCTTGGTTGTGCATGAAGCGGAAGTTCATTATGATGCCAGTGCTCATCCAAGGCCCTAAGCAACCCGGCAGCGACATTGATGTGTACCTAAGGCCATTAGTTGAAGAACTCTTACAACTATGGAATGGAACAGGTGTACGTGCGTGGGATGAGCACATGGGGGAAGAATTTGACCTAAAGGCGTTGCTGTTCGTGACCATCAATGATTGGCCTGCTCTCAGTAACCTTTCAGGACAGACAAACAAGGGATACCGCAGATGCACGCACTGTATGGATGATACCGACAGTATATATTTGAATAGTTGTAAGAAGAATGTGTACCTGGGACATCGTCGATTTCTTTCGAGCAGTCATCTCGTAAGAAAGAAAGGCAAGCATTTCAAAGGTGAGGCGGATCACCGGACGAAGCCTCGCCACCGTACTGGTGCTGATGTATATGATATGGTCAAGGATTTGAAGGTGATATTTGGAAAGGGTCCTGGCGGACAACCTGTTCCAAAGGACGCTGACGGACGCGCACCCATGTGGAAGAAGAAATCTATATTTTGGGACCTGCCATATTGGAAAGACCTAGAGGTCCGCTCCGCAATCGACGTGATGCACGTGACGAAGAATCTTTCTGTGACCCTGCTTGGCTTCTTGGGCGTGTATGGGAAGACAAAAGATACACCTGAGGCACGGGAGGACCAGCAACGTATGCACGGAGAAGACGGCATACATCAGGGCCATGCAAGCTACGCTCTTACCAAAGAAGAGAAGGAAATCTTCTTTGAATGCCTGCTCAGTATTAAGGTACCGTCTAGCTTCTCGTCGAATATAAAGGGAATAATAAACATGGCAGAGAAAAAGTTCCAGAACCTAAAGTCTCATGACTGCCACGTGATTATGACGCAACTGCTTCCGGTTGCATTGAGGGGGCTTCTACCGGAAAACGTTCGATTAGCCATTGTGAAGCTATGTGCATTTCTCAATGCAATCTCTCAGAAGGTAATCGATCCAGAAATCATACCAAGGTTACAGAATGATTTGGTGCAATGTCTTGTCAGTTTCAAGTTGGTGTTCCCACCATCCTTCTTCAACATCATGACGCACGTCCTAGTTCACCTATGCGAAGAGATTAACGTTTTGGGTCCTGTATTTCTACACAATATGTTCCCCTTTAAGAGGTTCATGGGGAGTCTTAAAGAAATATGTTCATAACCGTGCTAGGCCAGAAGGAAGCATCTCCAAGGGCCATCAAAATGAGGAGGTCATTGAGTTTTGTATTGACTTTATTCCTGACCTTAAGCCGATTGGTGTTCCTGAATCGCGGCATAAGGGCAGACTGGATGGAAAAGGCATGCTAGGAGGGGAACAAATAATATGTATGGACGGACATTCTCTCACTGAAGCACACTACACAGTTCTACAGAATTCCGCCTTGGTGGCTCCGTATATGGATGAACACAAGAATTTCCTACGCTCCAAACACCTGGAGCGGTCTGATGACTAGATTACACGTGAACAAACCAGGAGTTTCGCCAGCTGGTTGCAGACACGTACCATGCATGACACCTCTATTGAAGATGACCTGTACTTGCTGTCCTAGTTACCATCTTCGAATATAATGACTTTCAAAGGGTATGAGATAAATGGTAATACATTTTACACGATCGCCCAAGATAAGAAGAGCACCAACCAAAACAGTGGTGTCCGCTTTGATGTAGAAACCAAGACGGGAAAGGAAACATATTATGGTTATATACAGGACATATGGGAACTTGACTATCGACGTGGTTTAAAGGTCCCTTTGTTTCGGTGCAAATGGGTCAATATGACACGAGGCGGGGTAACGGAAGACCCACAGTACGGAATGACAACAGTGGATCTCAACAATCTTGCGTATGCAGACGAACCATTCGTCCTAGCCAATGATGTGGCACAGGTTTTCTATGTGAAGGACATGTCTACCAAGCCAAGAAAAAGAAAAGATAAGGAAGCGAATGCATCGTACGATGAGCCAAAGCGGCACATAGTTCTTTCTGGGAAGAGAAACACCGTGGGAGTGGATGACAAGACAGACAAGTCAGAAGATTATGAAAAGTTTGATGAAATTGCTCCATTCACAGTGAATATTGACCCGAGCATCCCGTTAAATGATGAAGATTTTCCATGGTTACAACGCAAAGGGACACACGCGAAGAAAAAGTTTCACACCCAAAGATCTGGGATGTGATCGGCTTCACTAGCTATCATCACTTTCTTCTGTGTTTCGCACCGAGAGGGGAATCTCTATAATAGTTAGGGTAGTTATGTGTTTTGGCATTTGAAACGCGAAGAAATTTTATGTGCAAACAAATTCTTTACTGATTTTTAAAGTTAAGTTATTCACAAAGAAACTCTAAATACACAAAAAAACAACACAAAAATAAATAAAGCAAAAAAATAATAAAAAAAGCCCTAACAGAAAGTTTGTAATTTTTTGTACCTAAAACAAAAATGTTCACAAAGAAACTCTAAATACACAAAAAAAAACACAAAAATAAATAAAGCAAAAAAATAATTAAAAAAAAGCCCTAACAGAAAGTTTGTAATTTTTTGTACCTAAAACAAAAATGTTCACAAAGAAACTCTAAATACACAAAAAAACAACACAAAAATAAATAAAGCAAAAAAATAAAAAAAGCCCTAACAGAAAGTTTGTAATTTTTTGTACCTAAAACAAAAATGTTCACAAAGAAACTCTAAATACACAAAAAAACACAAAAAAATAAAGCAAAAATAAAATAAAAAAAAGCCCGCCTACTAGGCCAGAGCGGCCTGCATACGACTAGAAACCCAACCTGTCGTTGGGCCAGGATGCAGGCCCGCAAAGGCCAAGTGGGCCCACAGGGCTGCAAAGAACACGTAGGCCCAGTAAGCCTGCTTTGGAGAGGAGCTCGAGAGAGCGACCGCACGGGGGTTTATAAACCAGTGCGGTCGCCCCTCGACTAGCGAGGTGGGACTAAACTTGCCGCACCGCACCTGCGCCAGCGCACCCCCTTTAGTATCGGGTCGTGGCACAAACCGGTACTAAAGGGGGGGCCTTTAGTACCGGTTTGTGCCACCACCCGGTACTAAAGGGGGTCGCTTCCCGCCGCTTGGCCTGGCCAAAACAGACCTTTAGTACCGGTTGGTGGCTCCAACCGGTACTAAAGGTCCATCCTATATATACAACACTTAAAAAATTTCAGTTTCCCTCTGTTTCTTCCCTCTGTTTCCTCTCCCTCTCCGTCGCGCCGCCCTGCCCCGATCGACACCGTCCCCGTCGATGTCGCCGCCCCCGCCCCTCGTTGCCGACCCCGGCCGTCCCCACCCCTCGTTGCCGCCGCCGTCG
>NC_041393.1:135264183-135269792 GCF_002162155.2 Triticum dicoccoides | reverse complement strand
GTCGCCGCCCCCGTCTCCGTCGCCGCCGTCGCCGTCGCCCCGCTGTGAGCTCTCCCCCTCTAACCTCTCTCCCTCGCCCCCGGCGGCCACCATGGGCGCCGCCCCTCCCGGCCCCGAGCACACACACACACACAAGCGCATGAATTAGTATATAATTTAGATTATTTAGATTATTATTGTTTTAGTTATCAAAACACACACACACACACACACACACAAGCATGAATTAGTATATAATTTAGATTATTTAGATCATTGTTGTTTTAGTTATCAAAATTTTTTATATGGAACACACACACACACACACATATGTATGAATTAATGCATGTATATATTAGTATATACGTATTTTGTATGTTTAATTAGTTTAGATTATTTAGATTATTATTGTTTTAGTTATCAAAAAAAATTATATGGAAATTAGTGTTTAATTAGTATGGAATTTTTTTATGTTTAATTAGTATATAATTTAGATTATTATTATTAGTATATAATTAGTGTTTAATTAGTACGGAAATTTTTAATATAATGTTGTTTTTTAGTTTTTTAATGGATGTATAGAAGTTGTGTTTTCTGTTTTTAGTGTTAGATGCTTAATTAGTATGAAATAGTATATAGATTTTTGAAATAGTAGAAATGTTAGAAATTTTAGTTATCAAAATCCAATCATTAAAAATATATTACTTTTTGCAGGCATATAGCTAGTATTTGTTCTTGATGATGCCCGGCCCGCATCCTCGCCGTCGACCCGTCCGCGACGACGTCCAGCCGACCCATGTCCGGGACTGGGCTCCGCCGGGCTGGCACTGGGAGGTGCTGCCTGGAGGGGCGCGCCGCTTGATGAGGAACCCGGCCCCGGGTCCCGTCGTCGACCCTGATCTCGTTTGGTGGCGTTCGCGTGGGCCAGTTTCGGTGCGGAGGGACCCGGCCCCGCCGGAGGTGGTACGTCGCCGTGTCAGGGAGGAGGACGAGCACGTCCATCGCTACATGGTTGCGTTAGAGGGCGGCAGGTTCTCCAATACCTGGCAGTATCTTCGGGGATCTCACTTCAGCTATGATCCTATGAGGGTTCCTTCTCGTTGGGTGTCCACAGCCCGCGCCGCAGGAACCGCGAGTGTCCTAGATTCTTCTGTAGTATTCGATCTTTAATTAGCTAGCCAGTGATGTACTATTCAATATTATATATTATTCGAGACGATGTATTCGAGATTATATCTATTATTCTAGACGAAGTATTCGAGATTATATCTATTATTCGAGACGATGTAATTTGAATACTAAATTGTTTTATATTTCTTTTGAATTAGTTAAATAAAAGCTATGGCAGACAATACCGACAGAGAGGGAGAACAGACCATGTTAGATATGATATACGGGCCAGATGATGATCAGAATGAAGAAGATTATGACAGCTCCGAATTTCTAAACAACACCGGAGAGGGTGATATGATATTCGATCGCGACGACCGAATTGATGAAGTCATGAACTACGATTATGATGATGACGAAGAACATGTTGATCCTGAAACAACAAAGACCGGCGAGGTATATATATTTATATAAGCAGGTATCTGGTGATCATCACATGTTTTAAATGACTTGAAGATATATTAACGAATCGATCTTTGTTCTTTCAGCCATCCGGATCGAGCAAATCTTCAAGCAAAAGGACGAAACGAGGCCCGAACAAAAAGTTGAAGGAGGGCGTAAAGTACAATATCGAGGCAGTCAGACCTAATGGCGAACCATTAGCGCCTAAGAAGATTGCGGACAAGTTCATTCGTCAGTGCGGAGTTCTTGTGAAGGACCAACTCCCGATCTCCCTTCAAGAATGGAGAGAGCCAGCAAAAGACAAAAGACAAAAAGGCAAAGAGGACGCTGCTCCACGTCCAGATGTTACTTTTGTCGACAAGAATCAAAAAGATCTGCTTTGGGATACTCTCATGGAACATTTCACCCTACCAGATCATTTCACAGAAGCAGATGTGCAGAAAGTCAAGGACGCTTCTCTTAGGAAGATGGCGGTTGCATTCAAGAACCACAAGAATCGTGAATGAGACAAGTACGTCAAGGGAGGAAGGAAGACTCCAGTATTCGAGGGAACACTAGAGAACCAACGTGCTCATTGGGACGATTTCGTGAAATTCAAGGATTCAGAATTAGCTAAGGAACGGTCTTGAATAAACAAGAAGAATGCCGAAAAAAAGGATAAATTCCATAAGCTGGGGCCAGGTGGCTATGCGGTGGCAATGCCTAAGTGGGATAAGTCTGAGAAAGAGATGGAGGATGCAGGTGCCACTCCGGTTACTAAGAGCTGGCCCCCCCAGGGTCAGGACTTGGTTCTATGCGCATGGGGGGGAGTTGGACCCGAAGACAGGCAATGTTTCGACGAGGGCAAGTCTGAAGGGAGCCGACGATGCGATACTTGTTGCAATAGAAGAGGCACGATCGGGGGTGTTCCAGCCCAACAGAGAGAACGACGAGCTTATGCGTGCCCTGGGAAATCCTGAACACCCGGGAAGAACACGAGGCAAGGGCGCTATTCCGTGGTATGAGGGGTTTTCAGACTGGAACACCGACTACAGAACCCGTGCGAGAAAGAAGATTGCGGAGGAGAAGAAGAGGAAGATGGAGGAGGAGCAGAGTAAGCGGGACTATGAACGCCTTCAAGGCCTAGAAGCAAGTCAAGCGGAATTGGTAGTCAAATTCCAGCGGCAGCAGGAGCAGATCGACTCACTTACCCAGCAAAGGGGGTCTCAGCAGCTGCAGCAGCTAGCGAATGATCCAGCATTGGATAGCACCACCTCATCCATGCCGAGAAGCAGCGTGGGTTCCGCCCCGAACAACGCAATGCTGGGTAGATACCCCGTGGATGACATCACGGAGAACACTAGCTGCGAGCTACACATCAAAATGAAGAACATATCCATGAAGGTGGCGGACGCCGTTGCTTTTACAAATCCCCCCGAGGCAACCTTCCATTGCAACCCGATTCCAGCGGGCTATGCTCGTGTCTTGGTTGATGAGGTGGTGGACCCATATTCGGAGTTAGAGCTTGACACTCCTGGAGGTGACGACGAGCGCTTTCTCGGAGACGCCAACCATCGTATCATCCTATGGAAAAAGGATTGCATCATCTTTCAAAGGCCACCGACACCGCATCAGCCGACTCCTCGTCGAAGTCCGCCACCGAGTCAGCAGTCTCCCGCTCCTGCAAGTCCACCAAGTCTAGCAAAGTGTCAGGCCACTCCTCCTCCAAGTCCGGCAAAGTGTCAGGCCACTCCTCCTCTTCCAAGTCCGCCACAGCATCAGACGTCCACTCCTCCTCCAAGTCCGGCACAACCTCAGGCCACTCCTCCTCCAAGTCTGGCACAGCTTCTGGCGGCCACTCCTCCTCGTCCAACTCAGCCCCGTCAGCCGTCTCCGCCGCCTCAGCAATCGCAGAAGAGACACCCCGCAGCTATGGTGCGTAGCGGTACGAGTCGAGGTAGTACAAGAAGTACAGGCGGAGGCAAGCGATATAAATATGGTCCAAGCCTCACACCTCTTCCGCAGAGGGCTTATGACAGGTCCGAGGAGGAAATCGCAGCCATATCGAAGTCCGAGGTGGAAGCCCATTTTGCACCGAAACCGCCAACGCCGCCAAGGGAGAAATTGCCTGAGGAAACGATTGACCACTTCATTCGTATGGCTCAACCACCAGCTCCCAAGCCTGTTGACACAGACTATGAGCGCCACATCAGGAAGTTAAATCGAGCACGTCTACGTAAGGAGGCGAGCTCGGGATCGAGCAAACAAGAAGCAGCTGTCAAAAAATGCGGGAAAACCATTCCCCAACTGGGAGAACAGGCGGCGCAATCGATCCCCTCGCTTGTTGTGCCAACAACACGTGACAATATGCGCGCCCAATATTATTGTGGGCAAACAGTTTACGTTCCTGAGGTGGGCAATGTGGTAATAACGGAGGAGCATATAATGCAGGCTGAAGTTCTCAAAATCACTGTTGGACAACTCCTCGAGATCGAGCCCATGCCTGTGCTTAGAGAGGATGAAATAAAACGGAAATATGTCCGGGGCCAACCTTTGGTCGAGCCAGACAAGGTCAAGAAACTCCCAACGAGAATGTATGAATTGCATCAATGGTACATGAACATTACCAAGATTTCCGATCGATTGTCCCTCATGGTGAATGTCAAGGAGGAGCATTACTACCATGAGAAAGCTGTGTCCGTTGAGTATTCTGAACTGTTTCAGTTATACAATCAAGACGCACTCGACAAATCTATTGTCAGTTGCTATTGTCTGTAAGTGATTTCTTTCTGTAATTTAAGTCTCAAGCTAGCTGTAGTGATCCTTTTGATCAATCATTACCTGTAATTTTCCTCACTATATTCTTTTCTGTGGTATTATATGCAGGATGAAGATGTATGAAATGAGAAAAGGTGGATGCTATGGCATTGGGTTCATTGACCCAAACACCGTTAATGAATACACATGGAAATAGATGAACGTCAAGGCCGTAGAGGACAGCATGCTAGAGTTCTTGAAGCGCCTCAAATACAATGAAGATATACTACTTCCTTACAACTTCCAGTGAGTCACACTGTCTTGTACTACAAATTCTCTGTTTTTGCCTACTAGCTAGCTACATGTTTTTGCTTACATATGCCCGCTTAATTAAGACATGCAAACGTGTGTGCATGCAGATTTCACTGAGTCTTGTGTATCATTAAAGTTGACGCCGGAACAGTTGAAATACTGGACTCACTACTCAAAGAAAAACCTGACTATAACATCTTGTTTGGGATAGTCAACAGGTAATTTCAATCATTATTAACTATATATCTCGGCCTATTTAGTTCGTCATTTCATGATATGAACTATTTAATAACCCCTTTATTCATTTTCTTTGTCGGCGGGCAGGGCTTGGGCAAGGTTCATCAGCGTCACGGAAGGCGAATGGAAAGAAAAGCTTAAATGGGGAAGACCCAAGGTAAGTAATTAAGTAGTACTAGCTAGCTAGGTAGCTGCCATCTCTTTAATTATCATGCTTGATTAATTATTATCTGATCAAATTCCATTCTCGTAAAGGCCCTGAAGCAGGCGCAGGGGACTGATCTGTGTGCATTCTGCGTTTGCGAGAACATTCGCATGATGGCGTCCGAAAGGAGCAGATCTCAAAGACAGGAATGGGTACGCTTGTCAAAACACTATTCACAATTTTTACACCATTATCGATATCTAGTCACATAACTAATACACATGCATATTGATCTCCTTCTTAACAGTTCAGAGAGGTGCGGGCGAAGCTCCTAGAAACGGAGCGCGTAGAAGCACTTCAAGAGGAAATAGCGGGATTTTTGCTCGACCAGGTCATAAATCCGAAGGGAGAATACTATTACCCGCTACCGCCCCCATGAAAACCACTTCCAATTGTCATCGTGCTCCGAAGGCACCAATTAGGCTAATGCCACTGGCTCCGAAGGCAACATGCATATGTACAAGAAATTGTATATAGCTATACATGTGTGTATGTGTAAATTAATTAATATGATGGTTTGTGAGACATTGATGATATATATATGCATGATTGGTTCTACTAGAAATTC
>NC_041393.1:135257859-135263814 GCF_002162155.2 Triticum dicoccoides | reverse complement strand
TAACGTGTACAATGTGTAGTATCGTAAAATAACAGCAAAAACGAAAAAGAATTAAAATGGAAACACAAAATTAAATGAAAAAGAAATCATAAAACTAAAAAAACCCCAAACCTTATAGTACCGGTTGGTCTTACCAACCGGTACTAAAGGGCTCCAGGCCCCTGGAGCTGGCTCGTGCCACGTGGTTTTCCTTTAGCACCGGTTCGTGTTGAACCGGTACTAAAGGGGGGGGGCTTTAGTGCCAACACTTTAGTGCCGGTTATGGAACCGGCACTAAAGGGCCTTACGAACCGGTGCTATTGCCCGGTTCTGCACTAGTGCTTACCCGCACAAAAGCGGGTCATGAGTGTCGTGAGGGCTGCCATGGACTTCGGTTTTTCTTGGCCGAGATGTCGGGCAAGCCACTCGTCACGGATATTATGCTTAAAGGCCGCTAGGGCTTCGGCATCCGCACAGTCGATAATTTGGTTCTTTTTAGTTAGGAACCGAGTCCAGAATTTCCTGGCTGACTCTCCGGGCTGTTGGATTATGTGACTTAAATCGTCAGCATCCGGTGGTCGCACGTACGTGCCCTGGAAGTTATCCAGGAATGCGTCTGCCAGGTTCTCCCAACTTCCGATGGAGTTGCTGGCAAGCTATTTAGCCAATGCCGAGCCGGTCCCTTAAGTTTTAGTGGGAGGCATTTGATGGCATGTAAATCATCCCCGCGGGCCATGTGAATGTGGAGAAAGAAATCTTCTATCCATGCGGGGTCTGTAGTCCCGTTGTAAGGCTCAATATTTATGGGCTTAAACCCTTCTGGGAATTCATGATCCATTACTTCGTCCGTGAAGCATAAGGGGTGTGCGGTGCCTCTATGCCGGGCTACATCACGACGCAGTTCAAATGAGTCTGGCCTATTGTATTCGGCCCAACTGGATTTGTTTTTAGTATATCCGGCGTGACGGTCATCGTCACGCGTTGGGGCGCGCGCCCATGATCCGTAGATCGATCTTGACTGTCCTGCTTTGTTTTTCAATTTGTCTCGCAGGTCATGCAAGGAGCCCCGGGCCTTCATGTTTTTGCTTGTTTGGTGGCGGGGTGCGGGCTGGACTTCGGGCTGATACGCCGCTTTGTCTCGGCCACGAGGTAGCCGGTCAGCTGCGTCATGCGCTGGTAGTGTAGGCTTTAATGCCTCCTCCTCGAGTTGAGGTAGCAACTTGTGCTTTGGGTAACTTTTGATTGTGCACTCGAGTCCGTATTCCTCGGCAGCCAGGACCTCGGTCCATCTATCAGTTAGCAGATCTTGATCAGCTTGAAGCTGCTGCTGCTGTTTCTTCAGGCTTTTTGCAGTGGCTGTAAGCCGGCGCTTGAAGCGCTCCTGCTCGACGGGATCTTCAGGCATGATGAATTCTTCGTCGCCAAGGCTCACTTCGTCTTCAGAGAGGGGCATGTAATTGTCATCCCCTGATGCTCCATCCGTTGCCTGTTCCTTAGGGCTAGCTTGCCCATCCTCCCGCTCGGCCTGCACGAAGCCTGGCTGGGCGGGATTGTTTTCGTCTTCGGCACCGTCCCGATTGCTATCGTTTCTTGTGGCGGTATCGCTATTTTTGCTTTGGTGTGGCTTAGAGCGACGCCGATGACGTCGGTGCTTAGATTCCTTCTTAAGGGCATCGCCATTGCTTTCTTTGGGGGTGTCCATCATATATATATCATATGATAAGGTGGTTGTCCAGCGCCCTATGGGCGGTGGTTCCTATTCTTCTCTTGCATCGTTGTCCATACCGTCGATGTCTTCGGCGTCGAAGTCAAGCATGTCGGCTAAATCGTCGACAGTGGCTATTAAGTGGGTGGTGGGTGGGGAACGAATTTCTTCGGCGTCCGCTTCCCACTCAAGCCGGACATAGTTCGGCCAAGAGTCTCCTGACAGGGAGAGAGACTTTAATGAGTTTAGCACGTCGCCCAAGGGCGAGTGCTGAAAAATATCCGTGGAGGTAAACTCCATGATCGGTGCCCAATCAAATATAGGCACGAACGCGCGTGGTTCGAAACCAATGGCCGAAGACGAGTCCAAGGGTCCGATGACACAGATCTCTTTGGAGGTGAAGTCTGTGTTCG
This sequence comes from Triticum dicoccoides, assembly GCF_002162155.2. Lineage (NCBI taxonomy): Eukaryota > Viridiplantae > Streptophyta > Magnoliopsida > Poales > Poaceae > Triticum > Triticum dicoccoides. The sequence continues at coordinate 135,261,717 of NC_041393.1, read as the reverse complement.
GCTCTATCACCGATGAGTGTGCGGCCTTCGTGGCGGGGTCCATCCACCCGTCCTCAGATGGCACGATCTTATCCGGATTAAGGGTCGGGGCAGCCGCAGGTGTGATCTCCCGAACACCGTCCGATGGTAGATCTAAGTCATGCTCGTCGTGACTGTTCGGCGCACTTGACATGGGCTCGAATCCGTCAAAGATCAAGTCTCCGCGGATGTCGGCAGTATAGTTCAAGCTCCCAAACCTGACCTGATGGCCAGGGGCGTAGCTATCGATCTGCTCTAGATGGCCAAGCGAGTTGGCCCGCAATACGAAGCCGCCGAAGACGAAGATCTGTCCGGAAAGGAAAACCTCACCCTGGACCGCATCCTTGCAGATGATTGAAGGAGCCATCAAGCCTTATCGTGACGACACAATGAAACTCTCAATGAAAGCACCAATGTCGGTGTCAAAACCAGCGGATCTCGGGTAGGGGGTCCCGAACTATGCGTCTAAGGCTAATGGTAACAGGAGGCGGGAGACACGATGTTTACCCAGGTTCGGGCCCTCTCGATGGAGGTAATACTCTACTTCCTGCTTGATTGATCTTGATAATATGAGTATTAAAAGAGTTGATCTACCACGAGATCATAGAGGCTAAATCCTACAAGCTAGCCTATGATTATGATTGTTGTTGTCCTACGGACTAAACCCTCCGGTTTATATAGACACCGGAGGGGGCTAGGGTTACATAGAGTCGGTTACAGAGAAGGAGATCTACATATCCGAATTGCCAAGCTTGCCTTCCATGCAAAGGAGAGTCTCACCCGGACACGGGACGAAGTCTTCAATCTTGTATCTTCATAGTCCAACAATCCGGCCAAAGTATATAGTTCGGCTGTCCGAGGACCCCCTAATTCAGGACTCCCTCACCTAGAATCTTCCATCCACCTCTTTTGGGAGTGCCCTTTTTCCAAGGAGGTATGGTCCCATGTGGCAACCTGGGAAGGATGCTCCGCTCTGCGGCCTGAAGATGGGACGCCGAGGTGCACGACAATGCAGATCATCAAGAGGAAACTGGACGGGGCGGCACCGGGATCTTATAAGGGGCAGCGCTCCATCTTGATGGCGGTGGCATGTCACATTTGGCTAGAAAGAAATGGATGCACTTCTCGTGGGCACTTGACATGCACTAGGCGGGTGATCGATCGTGTTCGCAATGACATAGAGCAATGGCGCCTGGCTGGTGCTAAGTGCATAGCGACCCCGTTCGGGGATACAACGTGAGTAGTTAGTTCAGTCAGCCTAGTTTTCTTCTACGGGATCACCAGCCTATTGGTGCACTCGCAGCTCAATCCTAATTACTTGATCAGGCTTGCCTTTGTATTCTCCCTCTGCTAAATCAATGAAAAGCAAGTGCGAAGCTGGATCTTTCAAAAAAAAACTTGGTCAAATTTTATAAAGTTTGCCTTCAATCAACTGCAATATGCGGAGTAAATAAAAATGAGGGAGTATTTGCAAGCTTGAATAGTTAGTAGTTGACCTTTGAAGACTTTGCCATTTCTTTATATCCATATGTTCCGGCATCCAAGGATTACAATTTCTGTAAACTCTTTGGAAGGTGAGCTGTTGTCAACATTGTTTCTTCAAAAATTGATGTGCCCCTCTCTTTGTTGGGCGCCAAGGTTCTCCAACATTGATGTGCAAAATCACAGTCCCACAGCAAACGGAGTGGTGTTTCTTCTGCATCTTGGTTGCAGTTTGGACAGAAGGGGTTTTCAAGCTGCATGCCTTTTCTTCCAAGTACGCACGCTTGCTAATTGCCAATTGCAGGTGTTACCAGCAAAGCGTGTCCAGCTACCGCCAACACGGCAAGCGTGCGCATGATGTACTCCTATATACTTATAATTTTAATTTTAAACCTCGTCAATTCGCCATGATCAGTTCATCAGAACAACAGCAGCAATAATTTCTGATCGAGATAATTCAGAGCGACGGGAACAGGCTACTCTAACAGCAGCCACACATTTACATGGACCATAAATTACTCAGGCTACTCTACGTCTCTACTACGCATCATGAACACGAATCAGAGCGTAAGCGTGAGACGGTTACAGGCGAACGCGTCGCCGTCGGGCCGGCTGTAGGGGACGGCGCGAGCGGCGAACCTTCCTTTGCGCTTCTCCATGAACCGCTGCAGCGACGCCTTCCTTACCATGGGCAGGTCGCCGTCCCCTCGCGTGGTGCCTGCTGCGGCAGCGACACGGAGCAGCTCGGCCGCCCTGTCGTCCGGGACCTCGTCGAGTACCAGCACCTGCCCGCCGTACAAGATGGTCATCTGCGCGTTCGCCGGCGGAGGACCCGCCGCGTGCTCGTCTTGATCGGGCACTTCCGCTCCGGGCATGAGGGGGAGGACCACCGTGGCCACCGGCCGCGCCTCCGCCGCCTTGATGCAGCGGCTGAGAACGCCGCACGCTGCGGCGAACCGCCGGCTCTGAGCGCTCCCTGACGCCGCCATTCTTGCTGCTCGATCGATCGACCCCTCTGCACGCTCTCGAACCCCCTGCCGGCTCTGCCTCTGCTAGTTGATCGGGTGTTGTGCTGGTTGGAGGAAGCAAATTGATGGACTGGAGATGGTTCGATGGGTTTGATTTATAAGAATCGCGCGTGTCCTGTTGGCTGTTGCTCTCAAACGTGGGGACGTGCGGTGTTTCTCTCTGGCTGTTGGAGCAAGGAAAATTCTGGCACGAAGAACACGTGCTGGTCGACCGCAAAGATAGTTTCAACGTGATGGCTAAGGGTCCTAGTGGTGGCCCTCGTGCCGCAGCGTTTAGTTGTTAATTCGACGGCGGGCGGCAGGTAGCAGGCGTAGAGATTAGAAATTGATGGAGCGGGCTCTTTTCCGCCGCCGACTCCGGTGCGGCGATCATCGATACAAGAGGCCCCTCGGCAAATGTATCCGGCATTCAGTTGCTAACTTGAGTATATAAACTACTCCTTCCGTTTCAAAATAGATGACTCAACTTTGTACTAATTTTAATATAAAATTGAGTTATCTATTTCGAAACGGAGGGAGTAAAAGAGAACCAAATTATCGAAAAGGGCTTCACACCTCGTTAGCGCATTTCTAACCGGTCCCTAAAAATTAAAGAATGATCCGGCTGAGTAAATCTTAATGAAGTATTTATACTCCACTAATTTGTTCAGTTCTAGCCGATTTCCTGAATTTGGCGGAGTAAAACATAAATTCAACCTAGTTTCAACCAAAAATTGCATACATTTAAACATAAGTTCAACATATTCTTGACAACCGAACATTAAAAATAAATTCAAATTTAAACTACACTAGACTACTTATCATCACCGGCCAGAGTGGAGGTTGAGCCAATTTTGCCTCGAAAGGCCACCGCCGGCGTCACAGTCGGGGAAGATGCGCCACCATTCCTCAACATCGAACTCGCTCCTTCTCCTCCTCGCCGCCCTCCTTGTTGTCCTCCTTGCTGCCCTCTTCGTCGCCTTGACGATGACCTCACCGCCATTGTCCGCGAATATCGCCCACTCCGCCTCCACGAGCTCGAGGTGCTGGCGGCGGAGATCCGCCATGTACGCCTCGTCGACGGCCGCCACCGCGAGGCAATCCCTCACCTCTCGGTCCTTCCGAGCCATTGCCGCACTCACCACACCCAGCGCCGTCCCAAACGGGAAGTTGAGCCACGCGGCGGAGCCGTGGAACCGGACTTGCCACCTGTCGTATTCGAGTGCCGCGAGCTCCGCCGTGTGGAACGACCCGACCCACTTCCTCGTGTGGGTCTACCAGTCGGTGATCTCTGCCACCCATGTCCTCACGCACGCTGCCAGACGCCGATGTATGTCCTCTACAATTCCCG